>NW_027326101.1:0-62417 GCF_048594095.1 Paramormyrops kingsleyae
GAGTATGCATCTGAATTGCTAGCACCCTATCCAACCAATGGTTTTCTATGATGGCTCCTAGACTCTGGAAAAGCTTACCCCTCTGAGCATTAGATCAGGCAATTATCATTATTTTAAATCCATTTGTATTAGTGAAACATGTTAGCAGTTTATGTGATTTAGGCATAAGTATAATGAGGGACATATAGTTATTGTCAGGGTCAGCCTCCCGCTGTGGTCCTTCCGTGCCCCTTCCCCGTTTGACCAGCAGGTGGTGCTGGTCATCCCGTCCATACGTCAGTCCTTGTTTCTCCCCTGTCTCTTGTCTGGTCTCATGGCTCAATGTATTAAGCACGTGCTGTCTGTTTGCCCCTCGGTCCTGAGTTCCCTCTTGTTGTGAGTTCGAATCCCGCCTCCTCTGTTTTTGTATTTTGCTCCCTAGTGTTTCATTTGAGTTTCTTTAGTTCTTGTGTCTGATTTTGTTGTTGGTTTTGTCCCTTGTGCCCCTGCTTGTGTCTTTACCTGTTTTATTCCCTAGTGTTGGTTTCTGTTTCCTTGATTAATTCTTAGTTTCCCTGATTGTTAGTGTCTTTGAGTTAATTGGTTTCACCTGTGTCCTGTTTCCCTAGTCTTTGTTAATCAGCCTCACCTACCCTGTGTTAGTCATTACCCCTGTAGTATATTAGTTCCTGCCTTTGTTCTGTTCCCCGCTGGTTCACCGCGTCGCGTCGTGTCTCATGTCTAAGCTCGTGTCTGAGGTCTACGTCGTCTATGCCCTTGTCTAAGCTTGTCTCTGGTTTTCCCCTTGATTGTAGTTTACCTTAGTGTCGTGCTAGTTAGTTTTCCTTGTGTGTTATTTAGTCTAGTTACTTCCTCCCTGTTTCAGTTTTGACCCCTCGTGGTCCTTTTTTTGGTTTAGTTCTGTTTGTAGTGTTTTCTGTTTAATTTAATAAATCCCCCTTTTGTTCTGGAGCCGCAAGTGGGTCGTCCGCCCTTCTGTGCCTGCAATGCCTCGTTCCCGTGCCCGAACCGTCTGCAACCATGACAGTATGAACCAGCCCAAAGGATGATCCCCAGGCTCCGGGACACCTGCCCCCCCTGACTTTCTGGATGACGTCCAGGCCCGTGTGGAGGAGCTCTGCTCTCTTCAGGCCATCTGGAAATGGCTATCCCAGACCCCAACAGTCCTCCAGTCACCATGGTTGTGCCAAGCCCTGACGGAAGCTGGCAACCAACTTCTCCAGCTCTCTCCTGCATCTCCGGAAGAGGAGGTGCGTAGGCTGGAGAGGGTTTTTTGTGACCTGGTGGACCTGGCAGGGTCGCCTGAGGAACCTGACCCAGGTTCCGGGGAACAAGCCACTTCCGTCGCCCTGCCCGAACCCTGCCCACGGGAAGCCACGGCCGCTTCCGCCGCTCTGCCCGAGCCCTGCCCAGGGGAGGCCGTCGCCTCCGCCGCTCTGCCCGAGCCCTGCCCAGGGGAGGCCGTCGCCTCCGCCGCTCTGCCCGAGCCCTGCCCAGGGGAGGCCGTCGCCTCTGCTCTGCCCCGGCCGCCCGCGCCCGGCCCACAGGGGGCCGTCGCCTCTGCTCTGCCCCGGCCGCCCGCGCCCGGCCCACAGGGGGCCGTCGCCTCTGCTCTGCCCCGGCCGCCCGCGCCCGGCCCACAGGGGGCCGTCGCCTCTGCTCTGCCCCGGCCGCCCGCGCCCGGCCCACAGGGGGCCGTCGCCTCTGCTCTGCCCCGGCCGCCCGCGCCCGGCTCACAGGGGGCCGTCGCCTCTGCTCTGCCCCGGCCGCCCGCGCCCGGCTCACAGGGGGCCGTCGCCTCTGCTCTGCCCCGGCCGCCCGCGCCCGGCTCACAGGGGGCCGTCGCCTCTGCTCTGCCCCGGCCGCCCGCGCCCGGCTCACAGGGGGCCGTCGCCTCTGCTCTGCCCCGGCCGCCCGCGCCCGGCTCACAGGGGGCCGTTGCCTCTGCTCTGCCCCGGCCGCCCGCGCCCGGCCCTCAGGGGACCATGCCTCTTGACTTTACCCCTGCTTCTCTGCTCAAGGCCGTCCTGACCCCAAGTCCCAAAGTTCAGACTCCTACCTCCACCCAAGCAGACATTGCTTGGCGCTGGTGGAGGTCCAGCAGAGGGCCAGGCCGGTTCTCTGTCTCCCGAAAGGGGAGATGGGGACACACCAGGCGGACCAACCGCCCTGACCTAGTCCCTTCCTCATTGTTCCCCTCTGGTCCCCATTCTTCCTTATCATCCTCCAGTCCCCATTCCGGTCCCGTGCCCTTCTCATCATCGCCCTCCAGTCCCAGTCCCAATCCTGCAGTCCCTTCCTCGTTGTCACCCTCTGGTCCCCATCCTACAGTCCCTGCATTATCCAGTTTCCTGCGTGAGCGAGACTGGTTGCTACCGCGCAAACTTTTAAACTATAACTATAACCCAAATAATACTTAGAGTTAGAATTAAGCAATCGGATAAATCTTGGCAAGTTTAATAGTCTCCTGATAATCTTCCAAATCCACGACGGATTAATCACCTCCGCCCCCGGAGTTTTTCCCCGCTAAACGTAAGTATATCGCTATGGCTCCTGTCGTTTGCTCCGAGTGCAGTATGTTTAGTTATTCTTCTCCCGTCATTAGCGGTACGTTTGTCTGCGATAAGTGTAAGCTAGTTGCCAGGCTGACGGAGAAGATCGCAGACTTAGAGGGACGTATCCGGACGTTACGGGAGATTCAGGAGAGTGAGAGTTTTATTGACGCAGTGTTAGCGGCTCCGGATATGTCCGCTATAGTGAGCCAGTCTCCCCCCGCTCCGGCAGCAGGGCCTTCGCAGCAAGGCGAGTGGGTGACGACCCGGCGGCATAGCCGTAAGTCCAAACAGGACTCACACCGGCACCATTCACCCATTCGCGTTTCCAACAGGTTCTCCCCACTCAGTGAAACACCCACTGAGCCGCCTGTTGAAAGCGCTCTGCTAATCGGCGATTCTATGCTAAGAAACGTGAGAGTAGCGACTCCAGCGGCCGTAGTTAATTGTCTCCCTGGTGCCAGAGCGACCGACATCTTATCAAACTTAAAAGTGCTGGCTAAGAGTAAACGTAAGTATTCGCATATCATTATCCACGTCGGCACAAATGATGTCCGATTGAGGCAATCGGAGATCACTAAAGCAAATTTCATAGCGGTGTGCAGCCTTGCGAGGAAGATGTCCGCGTCAGTAACATGCTCTGGCCCTATCCCTGCTAGACGTGGCGACGAAATGTACAGCAGATTATCGTCGCTGCATCGCTGGCTGTCGGAATGGTGCCCGATAAATGGTGTGGGTTATATAGACCATTGGCGGACATTCTGGGGTAGGCCTTGGCTTTTGAAGAGGGACGGTATTCACCCCACGTGGGCTGGTGCCGATCTCCTGTCAAAAAGCATAGCTCACAGTCTTAGGGCAGATTGCTGACTAACCAGAGCCAAGCCAAGGCGGCAGGCAAAACGGCTTAACCGACCGCCTGCTAGTCGCTTAGAGTCGTCACCCAGGCTTCATATTATTGAGACTGTGTCTGTTCCCCGCGGTTTTAATCGTGGGGGGTTATTCCATCGTAGTTCGTGTCTTGCAAACCTTAGAGAAATTAGACCTATTTCAACTCTGGATAGTAGGTGTAATGCAAACCTAAAACTTGGACTCCTGAACATTAGATCGCTGGCTCCTAAGACATTGCTCGTAAATGAAATCATTACTGATTCTAATCTTAGTGCCCTATGTCTTACTGAGACTTGGCTAAAACCGAATGAGTTCTTGGCACTAAATGAATCCACTCCAGCTGAGTATAGCTATAAGCATACTCCTCGACCCGATCGCAAAGGTGGCGGAGTTGCTGCAATATTTAAGACCGACCTAGGAGTGCGTGAAAATACTGGTTATAGCTTTAGTACGTTTGAATTTATTATTCTAAATCTTGCAAGCACATCTAAGTGTAGTTCTACACCTCCAATCACCATTGCCATTGTGTATAGACCGCCAGGCCCCTATAGCAATTTCCTTAAGGAATTTGCAGATTTCTTAACAAGCTTGGTGGTTACTACCGACAAGGCCTTGATTGTTGGTAATTTTAATATTCATATGGAAAATGAAAGTGATCCAGTAACAAAAGCATTTACTGCCATTCTTGACTCTGTCGGTGTACATCAGAATGTAACTGGGCCAACTCATGCCTGTAACCACACCCTAGACCTGATTCTTAGTCATGGTGTCCTGGTAGAACACATATCAATTATCCCTCAGAATCCTCTACTGTCAGATCATTACCTTTTAACATTTCAAATAACAACATAACTCCCCTATAGCCCCAGACCGGAGGTACGATACTAGACGTTCCATAGCCTCATTATCCGCTGCAACTTTTCTGGAACAGCTCCCACAGTCCTTTAACCTAACCTCTGAAGTGTCATGTGTAAATGAACTTGAACAGGTAACCGTGAACATGGTAGAATCATTTCGTACCACTCTTGATCATGTTGCACCACTCAAGAAAATAAAACATAGAGATAAGAAACCTGCCCCCTGGTACTCTAACCGTACACGTGAACTTAAACAAGCTTCACGAAAGCTAGAACGCAAATGGTGGTCAACAAAATTAGAAGTTTTTAGATTTGCCTGGAAAGACATGCACTAATGACTGCTAGGTCTATGTATCTCTCTAAACTAATAGAAAATAACAAAACCAATCCTAAATTCCTTTTTGAAACTGTATCTAGTTTAACAAAGAATCGTTCAATGTTAAACTCACAAGTCCCAGAAGCTCTTGGTAGTGATGCCTTTATTGCGTTTTTTAATAATAAAATAACCACGATTAGACATACCATCACGAGCACGCCCACGGTTGCACATAACCACCAATCCTCTGCTAGTGCTAGTGTTATTAGTACTAATGATAACATCTTTGAATGTTTCACTCCTGTAGTGCAGACAGAACTCCTTCAGTTAATTTCCTCTTGCAAACCCACTACTAGCCTTGTTGACCCAATACCCACCAATCTACTTAAGGAAATTGCACCACTGATTAGCACTACATTGTTAAACTTGTTAAACTCATCTCTTAGTCTTGGATATGTTCCTAAATCTTTTAAAATGGCTGTTATTAGACCTATCCTAAAGAAACCAAATCTTGAACCTAGTGACTTAGGAAACTATAGACCCATCTCAAATCTTCCCTTCATTTCTAAAATTCTTGAGAAAGTTGTTGCTCACCAGCTGTCCTCCTTTCTTCAAGATAATAATGCTAACGAGCTATATCAGTCTGGTTTCAGACCCAATCATAGCACAGAAACGGCCTTAGTCAAAGTGATAAACGACTTGCTTATGGCTTCCGACCGTGGCTGTATATCGCTATTATTCTTACTGGATCTAACAGCAGCATTCGATACTGTAGACCATAATATTCTTTTGGACCGGTTGGAAACATTGATTGGCATTAAAGGGACAGCACTACTTTGGTTTCGTTCGTATTTAACTGATCGTTACCAGTTTGTCCATGTAAACAATGAGTCATCCATAGCCACTAAAGTAAGATATGGTGTCCCGCAGGGATCAGTGCTGGGCCCCCTACTGTTCAATCTATATATGCTACCGCTTGGTAACATAATTAGAAATTACAGTGTTAATTTTCATTGTTATGCTGATACACAATTGTATATATCTGTTAAACCTAGTGACGCATCCCAGCTCTCTTCTTTAGCCGACTGTCTGCTAGACATCCGTTGTTGGATGGCAAGGAATTTCCTCATGTTAAATACTGAAAAAACTGAGGTTCTTTTAATCGGTCCTAAGGAGGCCCGCAATAAGTTTGTAAACAGTGGTCAGAAATCTTGGTGTCCTGGTAGACTCCGACCTCTGCTTCAGTGCTCACATAAATAGCATTACCAGTACGGCATTTTATCATCTACGGAACATAGCCAAGCTTCGGAAGTTGCTGTCCTTTCAAGATGCAGAAAAACTAATACATGCCTTTATAACTTCTAGATTGGACTACTGCAATGCCCTCCTTTCGGGTTGTCCATCTGGATCCCTACATAAACTTCAGTTAGTACAAAATGCAGCTGCCAGAGTTCTAACAAAAACTAAAAAATTTGATCACATTAGCCCTATCCTGTCTTCCCTGCACTGGCTACCGGTCAAGTTTAGGATTGACTACAAATTATTAATCTTGACTTACAAAACTCTGAATGGCCTTGCACCACAATATCTCAATGATCTTCTGGTCCCTTACAACCCTTCTCGCCTGCTTCGTTCACAAGGAGCAGGATATCTATTAGTTCCTAAAGTAGACAGGGCTACGGCAGGCTGCAGAGCATTCTCTTACAGAGCTCCACAGCTGTGGAATGGTCTCCCGGCGGATGTGCGGGATTCAGGCACACTCTCGCTTTTCAAGTCTAGATTAAAAACGCACTTGTATAGCTTAGCGTATAGGAAACCTAGTTCTGGTTCCAGCTAGTCCCTCACTCCCAGTCAGACTAACAGTATGAGGTGATGAGCTGGGTGGGGATCGGTGTCATTGGCTTTGGATAAACTGAGGCGTCAGTGCTGTCACTCTAGCTCTACACTAGAGTGCTGATGTTCAGGGAGTCCCCATGCCTGTGTTCCCGCCTGTCTCTCCCTCTTTCTCATGCTGCTATACTCAGATCTGCCGGAGCCTAGACGAATATTGCACTCGATCATTTTGCTTGCACTGCCTCTGGTTTCCTCAACTCTGGCTAATACACAATTATTCTTACTTCCTCCCTCACCCCTTCTGGGGTGTGCTCCATGGAGCACAATGTCGTTGAAGAGTTTATGCTTCTGCGGCCTGCAAGACAACTACATCAACCTCCGGCAACTACCCTCCAACCTGCCTGCCCTTGGCTCAACACGATGCCTCGCCATCCATCCTGCGGCTGTGTGTCTATTAATCCTGCCATCGTGCATCAAGCCCCACGTGCCTGCACCGGTCGGCCACTGCATTGAGACATAAATTTCAACTCCTGTATTAGCTTAGTCATTTCATCTTCTCTGTATTAGCTTAGTCATTTCATCTTGTTTGTTTGACTCATCTGCCGGCCCCTGGAGGATGGGCTCCCCCTTTGGGTCTGGTTCCTCCCAAGGTTTCTTCCTCTTAGGGAGTTTTTCCTTGCCACCGTTGCCTTTGGCTTACTCAATGGGGGGTCCTTACGAGGCAGAAATGTAAAGCGCATTGAGACAATGTAATGTTGTGATAATGCGCTATATAAATAAAATTGAATTGAATTATCGCCCTCCAGTCCCAGTCCCTGTCCCAATCCTGCAGTCCCTTCCTCATTGTTCCCCTCTGGTCCCCATTCTTCCTTATCGTCCTCCAGTCCCCATTCCGGTCTTGTGCCCTCCTCGTCGTTCCCCAGTCTTGTAGTCCCCTCCATGTTGTCGCCCTCCGGTCCTAGTTCCCGTCCTAGATCTCCAGTCCCGTCCTTGTCGCCCTCCAATCAGCCACCTACCCCACATCCTACCCAACAGTTCCCTTTTCTGTTTCCCGGTCAGCTGCCCCAACAAGTCCCGTTTCTGCCCTTCCCTTCCGGTTCCTCTGCCCCGTTTCGGTCCCAGTCCCATGTCCCTGGTCCTGTCCCTTCTGGTTCCCCTGCATTTTGTTTTCCTTCTCGTGCCCCGGGTTTTGTTCCTCCGCCTCCGAGTCCGTTCCCGGGTCCTTTTGTTTTTGGTCCCCATGTTCTGCCTCCTGCTGTGTTTTCCCGTCTGGTCTTTTTGTCCCAGCTCCTGGTGTCTGCTCTGTCTATTTTCGTGCCCTTCTTGTCTGAGTTTTTGGTTTTGTCTGTCCAGTTTCTCGGTTGTCGTTAGTCTGTTCCCTGTCCGGTTCTGCGTCTTGGTCCTGTCCATCCATCCTGTCTGTCCGGTTCCTTGGTTGTTCGCTTGTTCCCCGTCCTGCGTCCTGTCTGCCTGTTCTCTGTGGCCCTGGCAGTGCCCCGGCGCGCGTCCGGTGTCCGCGCGTTAGGTGGGGGGTACTGTCAGGGTCAGCCTCCCGCTGTGGTCCTTCCGTGCCCCTTCCCCGTTTGACCAGCAGGTGGTGCTGGTCATCCCGTCCATACGTCAGTCCTTGTTTCTCCCCTGTCTCTTGTCTGGTCTCGTGGCTCAATGTATTAAGCATGTGCTGTCTGTTTGCCCCTCGGTCCTGAGTTCCCTCTTGTTGTGAGTTCGAATCCCGCCTCCTCTGTTTTTGTATTTTGCTCCCTAGTGTTTCATTTGAGTTTCTTTAGTTCTTGTGTCTGATTTTGTTGTTGGTTTTGGTTTTGTCCCTTGTGCCCCTGCTTGTGTCTTTACCTGTTTTATTCCCTAGTGTTGGTTTCTGTTTCCTTGATTAATTCTTAGTTTCCCTGATTGTTAGTGTCTTTGAGTCACCTGTGTCCTGTTTCCCTAGTCTTTGTTAATCAGCCTCACCTGCCCTGTGTTAGTCATTACCCCTGTAGTATATTAGTTCCTGCCTTTGTTCTGTTCCCCGCTGGTTCACCGTGTCGCGTCGTGTCTCATGTCTAAGCTCGTGTCTGAGGTCTACGCTCGTCTATGGTTTGTCTACGTCGTCTATGCCCTTGTCTAAGCTTGTCTCTGGTTTTCCCCTTGATTGTAGTTTACCTTAGTGTCGTGCTAGTTAGTTTTCCTTGTGTGTTATTTAGTCTAGTTACTTCCTCCCTGTTTCAGTTTTGACCCCTCGTGGTCCTTTTTTTGGTTTAGTTCTGTTTGTAGTGTTTTCTGTTTAATTTAATAAATCCCCCTTTTGTTCTGGAGCCGCAAGTGGGTCGTCCGCCCTTCTGTGCCTGCAATGCCTCGTTCCCGTGCCCGAACCGTCTGCAACCATGACAGTTATAGTAGATGTAATATCAAGGTTTTGCTTAGATTCAGTTACAAACATAAATCAAAAAGCATAGACACATAGATTACATATACATATATTGACATTGCTAACATAGACAAAGACTGTTGTCTGAAACAGCATTTTTGCACTGTTCTATTCTATACAAAGTAATTAAAACTAAACTATTCCTATAACCTGCTCAGCATACACAAACCTGGGTGATGATCCGAGGATGAGTATTCTAACCTCAGTAGCTAATTAATTACTATGCACACTCAATACTCGGATGGTATTTAAATACAGAAATTATGTTTTAACAATACACAACCATGGGGACAAATAATTTCTATAAATGATATAAGACCCAATTTAGGTTTTGATTGACTGTATTGACTGGGGGAAATTCTGCTGCATACAAACATGTAAATAATGCATATAATGCCAAATAGATAAGGTACAAAGACTGTACACATGGTGCAAGCAAAGTAAACATACTGCAGCAGATTTTAAAAGTACAGTGGTACCTCGGTTGTCGAACTTAATCTGTTCCGGACTCCGGATCGAATCCTAAAAAATTCGAGTTCTGATCTAATTTTTCCCATAAGAAATAATGGAAAACCAATTAATTGGTTCCCGGCCCCCCAAAATTACACCTAAATATGTTTTTTTTTTTTTAGCATTTAAACACAAAATGAACAGGATAAAACAAGAAGAGCATTTTTTTCTTAACCCTCTGGAGCCTAGGGGTAGGAAACACACTTTCACTGACTGGGGCATGATCACACATTTCTTCAAATATCATAAACTTAATTCATGACAAATAAATTATTTCTTATATATTTGTTTTGCCAATACACTCATCTTTATTTTAATATATATTGTAAATATGTCAGATTTTTGTTAGTGTAGGAACCTCAAAAGTAAATTTTTGTTTGTTTTAAATATTCAGTATAGGTGTACTAATGCCAGCCAATCAATGTTGAGCTTGAGGTTGCGTCGTGACATAGTCACGTGAGGAGGGAGGGGTGGCCTGAAAAAAAAAAGAGATCGTGTGTGCTGCCAGAGATATCGGCCGGTTTTTCTTTTACCGAGGGAAAAAAAGTGCGTCATCTGTTTTGAAGACATATATATTTAATGTAATACGAGGCCCAAGTGTAGCGTGGCGACGCTTGTTTTGTGTTCTCTTTTCCCAGGGTTTATTTTAAGTGCAATTAATTTTGTTTCTCCACATTAGTATTCGCGGTATTGAGTCCCCACTTAGTTACGACGGGGGGTGTGGAACGCGAAGGCCTAAAGGCTGGAGAGACAGTAGTTCTCAAGGATCGAGAACTGCTGATAAAACATCATCACCCCCGAATTCGTCAGAAGTGCCGCAAACCGGGACAGATCGTGCATGTCTTCATTTCAAAGTGGATCGGCTGGATCCATCCAGGACTTCAAGGCAGTTTGTGAGGGGCGCTGAGTCTTCTTGGTGTTGGGTAAATAACTGATTGTTTCATTTGACTCATCGGAGCAAGTAAGTGGATTCATTTCTCCATGTGGGATGTACAGTGGAATTCATCGTCTGCTTAATGTGCACCTACGAACGGGCCCCCACGAATACGATCGATCCAACCTTTGAACTGTTTGACTGACTCACGTATGCTTTGAATGGATCATAAATCTGTAGCTAATATCTATATAGTACCGAAATACTGTTATGGTGTGAATTACACGGTTTTATACACTCATCTGGAATTGATATTTGTTTTCTGGGTCTCGTTTTATGTAGTTCTGAAGGGAAGTGGAGTACTTGAATAGTGTTCTAACTGGTTTGCTCTTATTTTGATTTAGCTAAAGTATTCCAAAACAGAAACATTAGCATATCATCAAGGAAATTTACTAAATCTGTCTTCTTGGAATAGTAAGGGGTGCTGTTGTTTATTTACTGCTTTATTATGTTTTTGTTAGAAGAGGAAAAAAACTATTACCTTATTGTAATACAATAAATCCTTGTTACTATGCTTTGTTTTTTTCCCTTTTTTACAATTGGTATTTCGGTATTTCATTAAGTCTAGTACGTTATTTAAAAAAAAATCTAAGAAGGAATCGACTTACGGCTAAATTTTTAACAGATAGTAAAGAAAATACCGGCCTAATTCACCATTCAACTGCCGGGGACCTAGGATTCCTGTTGATTAAACACTCAAATTAATCCTTAGGGTTAAGAAAGGGGTTACATTTTTGGAGGCACCGCTGGGATCTTTTTTTTTTCTTTTCCTTCTCCTCTGTTTATCCGTGCTTTCTTTATTCCTTTATAATTTACTGTATAGACAGTAGATTTTAAGAGTTTTTTTTCACCCCAGTACTAGTTGCTTACTTTGACTTTCAGAAATTATGGATTTGGTTAAGACTGTTGAGTGGAGTAGAGAGGAGAATGCAAATCTCTCACGTGCCATTGTTTTGAGCAATGTTCCTTTAGGCACTAGCGATGACACTATTGACAAAGTGTTAAACACAGTCAAGGTTTTTGGTCGCACAAGAATACGTAGCCGCCGTGGTGATGTAACTGGTAGATGGTTGTTCATTTTAGTGGAGGCCAGTGCTGATCTAGAACCTGATGTTATACCTCCTGAGATAGGCATAGAAAGTGAAGCTGGACCCTGGAGCGTCCACTTAGTGCGCAGTCTAGTAGCTCCAAATCCGGTCCCTGAGGGTGATCCCTTTCAGCTGAAACTGCAGGCCTTGTTGCAGCAGGAGGGTAAGTCTATGGATGAGGTGAAGGCCTTGATTATGGGAATGCAGTCTCCCAAATCTGATATCAGTGTGGACCTTGTTGATGCTATAGGAAAATTAGTAGATCGGTGCAACCAAGTTCCCAATGATAGTCCCAGCTACAGAAAGCTAAGATTGTTTTCTGGGCTGAAACCTGTCCCTCCAGGTGAAGAGGAGTATGACATCTGGATGGAACAGGCTGCACAAATGATAAGTGAATGGCAGTGCAACGAAGCTGCAAAGAAACAACGCATCGTAGAGAGTTTACGAGGTCCTGCTGCTGATATAGTCAGGTTTTTAAAAGTGAGCAATCCATCTGCGACTGCAAATGAGTACTTAGCTGCCCTTGAGACTGCATATGGAACTACCGAGAGTGGGCCTGACCTTATGGCTAGATTTCGTCACACCTACCAGGAAAGTGGAGAGAAACTTTCAGCTTTCCTGTACCGCCTAGATAAACTTCTCCACCGAGCCTTGTTAAAGGGTGGGATTGATGGCGTCGGCATAAATAGAGCCAGAATGGAACAGCTAATTAAGGGTGCACTTACCAACGATATGGTTGCGTTGCGAATCAGAATGACTCACACTTTGTCCTCCATCTTTTTCACAATTGATGAAAGAAATACGTGAGGAAGAACACTGGGTGGCTGCAAGGGAAAATGTTAAAGCTTCTGTTGCCACTGTTGTCTCTTCCCAGGCCTCCGTGCCTTCTGAGTTACAAAACCTGAAGAAGGAGGTTAACGAGTTGTCTTCCCAGGTGAGACAGCTGTTGAACGTGGCTACTTTGCCTGGTGTCTTTGATTGTACTCCTCAGAAAGCACCCAGTAAAAGCTCCGAGAGGGTGAATCAAGACAACTCCCCAAAAGCTAAACCCATCCAGCCAATCGTACCTATGATCTTTTGCTACAAATGTGGTGAAGACGGACATAAGAAGTGGGAGTGCAAAGCACCTGAAGACCTCAGAAAAGTGAATCAAAAGCTGAGGAAGATGCAGCGCCTGCAGGGAAACTGGGCAGGGGCTCAGTGAAGGAACGGCACGGGGCTCCTGAAACAACACGTTCCATTTGTGGTGCATTCACTCTTGATTCCAGTGAAACAAAATTGCCTGAGGGATTAGTGGGTCCCGTTTCCGAAGTTCCTGTCCAGATAGAAGGCATTTACGCCAAAGCACTTCTTGACAGCGGGTCACAGGTTACTCTATTATATCGTAGTTTTTATGATACTTATCTCACCCATTTGGATATTCAGCCTGTGCAAAACCTTGAGATTTGGGGTTTAAGTTCACATAAATACCCTTATAATGGATACTTGCCCCTTAGGCTTGAATTCACAAAAAGTGTAGCTGGAGTGCATCAGGTGATTGACACGCTTGCCATTGTTTGCCCTGATCCTGTGAAACGGGAAGGAATAGCTATTTTGCTCGGGACCAATACTAGCTTGGTGAAGACGCTGCTGGAGTCTTGTCGTGAACAAGCTGGAGAGAAATTCTTGAATGTACTAACCATACATCCTGTAATCAGAGAGGCGTATGAGACCATTCAACAAACTAATGTTTTGCAGGATGACCCTGACAAGCATGGAACAGTTTGGTTCATGAAGCATAACCCTGTTGTTTTGACACCAAATCAAGTTCTGCAACTTCCTGGTCTGCTCAAGCTTCCTGGTCAGGTGACTGAATCTTTAGTGCTGGTAGACAGAGCAGTGGTTGGTGATACAAGTTCTGATGTTCTAGAAGTGAGGCCTGAACTTCATTCAGCATCTGTTGTCGCCAGTTGCCGGGTCACAGTGACCGTATGGAACAGGTCTAAGAAAGAAGTTTGGGTGAAGCGTGGAACTCCTCTTGCCAATGTTTTTCCAGTATCCTTGGTGCCACCACTTGCCACCACACAGCAACCTGAACAACATACTTTGACACCTGCATCTTTCAATTTTGGAGACTCTACAATGCCTGAGGAAGCAAAACAAAGATTGTGTGAGAAAATGATGCAAAGAAAGGAAGTGTTTTCTCTACATGAATGGGATGTGGGCTGTTCAAAAAAGCACCACTCATGAGATAAGGTTGAATGATTCACGTCCTTTTAGAGAAAGATCTCGCCGTCTTGCCCCTGTTGATTTCGAAGACGTGCGACGGCACCTACAAGACCTGCAGAGTAGTGGCATTATATCAGAGTCCCGCAGCCCCTACGCATCACCCATTGTCGTGGTCCGCAAAAAGTCAGGGAAAGTTAGGATGTGTGTGGACTATCGGACTCTTAACCAACGGACTACACCAGACCAATATACTGTGCCCTGCATTGAGGACGCCCTCCATAGTCTTTCTGGAAGTAAATGGTTCACTGTTCTTGACTTAAGAAGTGGGTACTATCAAATACCCATGAGTGATGCTGACAAGGAGAAGACTGCGTTCATTTGCCCAGTGGGATTCTATGAATTTGAGCGTATGCCGCAGGGCATCTGTGGAGCACCAGCCACCTTTCAAAGAGTCATGGAACGTACTGTAGGGGATATGAACTTTTTGGAAGTGCTCGTATACTTGGATGATTTAATCATTTTTGGACGAACCATAGAAGAACACGAAGAACGTCTTTTGAAAGTTCTTGACAGGTTGAGAGATGAGGGACTAAAGATTTCCCTAGACAAGTGTCAATTCGGCAGGACTTCTGTAAACTATGTAGGGCATATTGTGTCAAAGGATGGAATATCCACTGACCCTTCCAAGATTGAAGCTGTGGTATCCTGGCCTCAGCCCCAGACAGTAACAGAGCTCCGATCTTTTCTGGGGTTCTGTGGATATTACAGACGTTTTGTGAAGGATTTCGCAAAGTTGTGCCGACCTCTCAATGAATTGCTGCAGGGGTATCCCTCATCTGCTGCAAAGAGGAGAAACGGAAATTCCCCTGTGAGTAATGCCAAACCCTGCTGTAAGCCCTCTGAACCGTTCGGATCTCGATGGACTGCTCAGTGTGATCAAGCTTTCCAAAACCTAAAGAACTGTCTGACTCAAGCTCCAGTGCTAGCTTTTGCAGATGCACAAAAGCAGTATGTGTTGCATGTGGACGCAAGCATGGATGGACTTGGAGGAGTTCTATATCAAGAACACGAGGAAGGATTTGGTCCAGTAGCTTTTGTCAGCCGCAGTCTTTCCCCCTCCGAGAGAAACTATCCAGTCCACAAGCTGGAGTTTTTAGCTCTGAAGTGGACTGTTGTAGACCGACTGCATGATTATCTTTACGGTGTTCCTTTTGAGGTTAGAACTGATAACAATCCTCTAACATATATATTAAAGTCAGCAAAGCTTGATGCTGCTGGGCACCGTTGGCTGTCGGCCCTGTCCACCTACAATTTTAGCTTGAAATACAGACCTGGTCGCAGGAATGTTGATGCAGATGCATTGTATAGGCGTCCACATCCTTGTCCAAGTATTGATGACGAGTGGCAGGAAATTCCAGCTGTAGGTGTAAGGGCTCTTTGTCAGGCTTTGTATGTGGAGAGGAGTACCAGGAATGTCTTTTCCTCGGGTGTAGTGCAACAGGCAGGGGCACATATGTCTGCTGTTCCCAAAGCTTACTCGCATGCTACTGATGTAACTGCAGGTCACTTGCCCACACTTACTGCCAAAGACCTTCAAATGGCCCAGAGAACTGATTCATTCCTTGGAGAAGTGTGGAAAGCCGTTTGTGATAAGAAACCAGCCAGTGACATCCAGAGTAAGCACCCTAAAATGAGAATTCTAAAACGAGAGTGGGAAAAATTATCGGTAGATAATGGATTGCTTTCCAGAACAGTTCGACAGAGTGATCGCCAGGTGAAACGACAGCTTGTACTACCAAAACAGTTCCACAATGTAGTGTTGAAGTCGTTGCATGACGAGATGGGGCATTTAGGGTTCGAAAAGTCCTATGGCCTGGTTCGTGATCGATTTTATTGGCCACGCATGGAGCGTGATGTAGAGGCTTACTGTCAGACTTGCGAACGCTGCATAAAAAGGAAAACATTACCTCACCGAGCTGCTCCATTGACTCACATGCAGAGTACAGGACCTATGGACCTTGTATGTATCGATTTTCTCTCTATCGAAGCGGATTCCCGCAATGTGTGTAATGTTTTGGTAGTCACTGACCATTATACGCGTTATGCGCAAGCTTTTCCTACGCGGGACCAAAAAGCTTCTACAGTGGCAAAGACTTTGTGGGAAAAGTATTTCATACATTATGGTCTTCCTAATCGCATACACTCTGATCAGGGCAGGGATTTTGAGAGCCGGTTAGTGGTTGACATGCTGACTATGCTAGGAGTGAAGAAATCTAGAACCTCACCTTATCACCCCCAAGGTGATCCTCAGCCTGAAAGATTTAACAGGACCCTGTTGAATATGCTGGGTACCCTTGAGCCTAGTCAGAAAACTAGATGGAGTCAGCACATAGTGCATTTGGTGCATGCGTATAACTGCACTTCCAATGAAGCTACTGGTTTCTCCCCCTATTTTCTGATGTTCGGCCGAGAGGCTAGATTGCCTGTCGATGTTTTTTTTGGTGTCTCTGCTGATAATACTTCACCTGAGTCATACTCCAAGTATGTGTCCAAAATGAAGCAGGAATTACAGGCAGCCTATCAGTTAGCTCAAGATGTCTCTGAGAAGATGAATAAGAGTAATAAAGTAAGGTATGATCAGAAAGTTCGTTATCTTAGCTTGAATGTGGGTGACAGGGTTCTGATTCGAAACCTTGGCCTCAAGGGAAAACACAAGCTTGCAGATAGGTGGAGCTCAAATCCTTATGTAGTGGAGAGTCAATTGTCTGGTATCCCAGTGTATCGGTTAAAGCCTGTTGATGGTAATGGACCAGTCAAAGTCATGCACCGCAACAATCTTTTGCCTTTGGGACAGGAAGTGAGGTTAAGTCCCCAGGTAGACATTAGTCCTACTCCAGCACCAGGAAATTTGCGGCGTAGGAGAGTAAGAGAGAAGCGTAAAGTTGCTCAGTCAGAAAGCTCACCACTTGTAATTGATGCCCTTCCTAGGGAAGGTAGTTCTTCAGATTCAGAGTCTGAATTTGGGTTTTATGCTGAGTATGTGTCAAACCCTCCTTCTCAAAGGACAGAGGAGATGCAGAATGAATACCCTGTACAAGAGGTAGAAGGTTTAGAAACTGGTGAAGCTCACACTGTTTCAGACATGCCTGTACAATCTGATCTTCAGCTGGTGGCTGAAGATTGCAATACTGAAGTAGTTGATGGTGTGGTTGAAGTTCATGACTGTACCTTACAGACTGCTGTTCCTACTGATAATGACACTCAGGCAGAGGTTGTACCTCCTGAAGTACGTAGATCAAGTAGGGAGAGAAGGGCTAATACCAGATTTACCTACGATAAGCTGGGTGTGCCATACATACAGTCTGTGTCATCTCAACACTGTGGCATTCATGTAGCAGCTACTGGAATACTAAAAGTTTCTGGGGGTTATAATCGTTCACATGTTTGGTGGTGTAATCCTAATGCTTTGTGTGAAATGTGTAACAATCTGCCTCTACTGATGCCCTGTAAACAGATGATTACCCTCTAAGTACTGCGTAATAACTTTGTAACCAGCATGGGGACATACTGGATTTTTGGTGAGGGGAGTGTGTAGGAACCTCAAAAGTAAATTTTTGTTTGTTTTAAATATTCAGTATAGGTGTACTAATGCCAGCCAATCAATGTTGAGCTTGAGGTTGCGTCGTGACGTAGTCACGTGAGGAGGGAGGGGTGGCCTGAAAAAAAAAAGAGATCGTGTGTGCTGCCAGAGATATCGGCCGGTTTTTCTTTTACCGAGGGAAAAAAAGTGCGTCATCTGTTTTGAAGACATATATATTTAATGTAATACGAGGCCCAAGTGTAGCGTGGCGACGCTTGTTTTGTGTTCTCTTTTCCCAGGGTTTATTTTAAGTGCAATTAATTTTGTTTCTCCACATTAGTATTCGCGGTATTGAGTCCCCACTTAGTTACGACGGGGGGTGTGGAACGCGAAGGCCTAAAGGCTGGAGAGACAGTAGTTCTCAAGGATCGAGAACTGCTGATAAAACATCATCACCCCCGAATTCGTCAGAAGTGCCGCAAACCGGGACAGATCGTGCATGTCTTCATTTCAAAGTGGATCGGCTGGATCCATCCAGGACTTCAAGGCAGTTTGTGAGGGGCGCTGAGTCTTCTTGGTGTTGGGTAAATAACTGATTGTTTCATTTGACTCATCGGAGCAAGTAAGTGGATTCATTTCTCCATGTGGGATGTACAGTGGAATTCATCGTCTGCTTAATGTGCACCTACGAACGGGCCCCCACGAATACGATCGATCCAACCTTTGAACTGTTTGACTGACTCACGTATGCTTTGAATGGATCATAAATCTGTAGCTAATATCTATATAGTACCGAAATACTGTTATGGTGTGAATTACACGGTTTTATACACTCATCTGGAATTGATATTTGTTTTCTGGGTCTCGTTTTATGTAGTTCTGAAGGGAAGTGGAGTACTTGAATAGTGTTCTAACTGGTTTGCTCTTATTTTGATTTAGCTAAAGTATTCCAAAACAGAAACATTAGCATATCATCAAGGAAATTTACTAAATCTGTCTTCTTGGAATAGTAAGGGGTGCTGTTGTTTATTTACTGCTTTATTATGTTTTTGTTAGAAGAGGAAAAAAACTATTACCTTATTGTAATACAATAAATCCTTGTTACTATGCTTTGTTTTTTTCCCTTTTTTACAATTGGTATTTCGGTATTTCATTAAGTCTAGTACGTTATTTAAAAAAAAATCTAAGAAGGAATCGACTTACGGCTAAATTTTTAACAGATAGTAAAGAAAATACCGGCCTAATTCACCATTCAACTGCCGGGGACCTAGGATTCCTGTTGATTAAACACTCAAATTAATCCTTAGGGTTAAGAAAGGGGTTACATTAAGTTTGAAATTTGACATCAAAATATAGACATTGCAAAATGCAGTTTGGAACATTTGCAGAAACATTATAAAAGTACATAGTAAGCAATGCTGGCAGTTTGTTTTGATCCCAGATATCTGATCACCAAAGTCTTGGCTACATGAAGATGACTAAATGGTGTAGTTGCAACATTCATTTGGATAAATAAATAAGAAAAACCTAACTCATGTAACTATTTCTGGCTCCTTTCATTGAATATGTAGCAACTTTCATGTGTATGAATGAGCCATTGTCACCTGGCCACGTCCCCAACCCCCTTTTATGGCGCTGAAGGGGATGTATCTGGATCGCGTTTCACCGTTGCGCTGTTAATCAAATTACCATGCGAATGCGATTTGAATACGCGCTAATGCGGCTATTTAGAATGTGAATAGCGATCTTCAGGTGAGAGCGGTATAAACGCCCCCGATGCAGGTAAAACAAAGTAAGATGACAAGGTTTACTTTTTTGCCGATTTAACCTAATTAAAAAAACTTTAATACTTCCGACAATGGACGTTTTGAAAAGAAGACAGATTACGGATTTATCCAGCGTTTTTTTCATGATTCTACATTAAGATTTCAGCGAGATATAAACTGAAATAGACGCGAAAAGTACGCGATGTCGTCGACGACATACTCGACCCCAGAGAGTTAATGGCTTCCAAAACGATAAAAATCTTATCCCAACAGTACCCCTGTCCTGCCCCGATCGTCCGCTCCTTCCGTGTGCCACGCCCCCTCGTTAACTTCGTGTGGGATCCCCATGTGATCAGCTGTTTCTGGTTGTTGTCATTAGTCCTCTGTATTAAGTCCGCATTTCGGTTTGTTTCCAAGAGGGTCTAGCTGCAGACGCCTGTAGAGTAGAGCTCCACCGGAAATACATCACCTCCACAGGAAACACGTGATCTTTAAGGACGTAAAGTGGAGCTCCAGTTAGGGTTAGGGTTAAGGTTAAGGTTAGGGTTTATTCGCTGTGACACAGAGTTGAGGCCACGTGTTTCCTGTGGAGGTGACGTATTTCCGGTGGAGCTCCACTCTACAGGTGTCTGCAGCTGGACCCTTCTCTTTGTTTCCCCAATCCGGTCAGTGGGTGCATTCGACTTGCTTACAGCGCTGGCTTAAAGCAACGCATTCTGATCCTGACGCAATGCATTACGGTTAGATGCATTGTGACCTCTCACCCGGCTGCACAAACTGGAACCGCCTCCGTGACGACACACCTTTGCCCTTATTGGCTGAAGAGTTTAGTTACATGCATGACATTTGTATCCCAGGCAGTCCCGATGTGTAATCTGCTATTTCTCCCTAATTAGCCACTTAACGCCTATTGTCGCAAATATGCGACAAACCGTTTGACTCAATCAACCAGCCGAGACAGTGTCTGCATTCCCCCAATGCCGGTTAGTACATATTCGCTACGAACCTAGGAACCTTCGACAAGCACTTTTTTCTGGTGGGACCGCAAAGTGTCGGACTTATTTCCTTTTTACGCACAAAGATTATTCCGGTTGGGAAATTGTTGATTTGAGGTTACAAAGTGTGATCCTGAGGTGTATATAAGGTAAATTGTGATAAAATAAAAATACTCACCTGCTTATTGTGTGCTTATACACTCGACATAACAAGGTGAAATATGTGACAAGTATTTTTGAAGTTATTATAATATTTAGCTTTGTAGCATATTAGCGACAGTAGGCAATAAGCCTAATGCTCTGCCGCTACCCAGCGCTATATAGAAAACCCTTTTCGGGCCGGCTTATATAGATAATCCTTTGTATTTTGCTTAGTTATTTTCAATAGTCTTTATACAGGTACCATGCTGGGATATGAATACAGAAGCTATTTATTTTTATGCAGATCCGAATGAAACCTTCCATGTTTTATGGCAAGTGCGCAAGCGCGCAACATCACGTCAAAGCTCCCCCAGACAACAGTGAGGATAGTTGTCTCAGCGATAGTGCAGGCAGCGATGAGGAATATGTTCCCAAGCCAGGTGATGAAGAGAGCAGCAGTGAGAGTGACAGGGGCAGCAGTGAGAGTGACCGGAGTGAGAGAGACAGGGGCAGCAGTGATGAGGAAGTTGCTAGCACCAGTGCCCTAGCTGCAAGAAAGAAACGCAAGGGACAAAACAAAGACAAAGTGGTGTAGAAGACGGTAAAACAGACTCAGAGCTCTGCAAAAAATGTGCCAGTGTGGCAAGGTGCTGTCCCAGACAGTGACTCAATTATGCAGCCTGTTGATTATTTCAGACAGTTTTTTGACACTGAACTTTTGCGTCATATTGTCAATCAGAGCAATCTGTACTGCACACAAGAAAATCCAAACCATGCGCTAACATTAGATCAGAAGGAATTGGAGCAGTTCATTGGAACTGTTTTGTACATGAGTGTTATCCGCTTACCTCGCTCTAGGATCTACTGGTCTAATGCATGTCGTGTAGAGCAGGTGGCTGATGTGATGCCCCGCGACAGGTGGGAAGAAATTAAACATTTTCTTCATTTGAGTGACAACACAGCACCCAACAACAGTGACAAGCTGTTCAAAATTAGGCCACTAATTGATTCCCTGCTCCCCAAATTCCAAGCTCTGCCTCAAGATCAGATGCTGTCTATTGACGAACAAATGGTGCCATTCAAAGGCAGATCTGTTCTAAAACAGTACATCCCCAAAAAGCCGTACAAATGGGGATATAAAATTTTTGTTTTGTGTGACACAAAAGGCCTGGTGCACTCATTTGATGTTTATGCAGGGAAATCTGATCCTCCACCAGGTTCAGCAGACATCGGGGCAAGCGGGAATGTCGTGCTAAAACTTGCACAAGTTATTGAAGGCTCTGTCAACCACCTGCTGTTTTTTGATAACTGGTTGTCCTCGCTAGATTTGTTTGTAGCTCTTGCAAACAGGGGGATACCAGCCCTTGGCACTGTGCGGCAAAATCGTCTGCAAGGCGGCAATTTCAGCAAAGACAAAGAGCTCAAAAACAAGGGAAGAGGGACATTTGAGGAGCAACAGGCTGTTGTTGACGGTGTGGAGGTTAGGGCTGTGAAATGGTTTGACAACAGAGGGGTGATTGTTGCCAGCACTTTTGCAAGTGCTCAGCCTGTTTCCTTCATAGAGAGGTGGGACAGAAAGGAAAGGATGAAAGTGTCTGTGAAATGTCCTAGCATCATCACCCTCTATAACAAGTTCATGGGTGGTGTTGATGCACTTGATGCCCTAATCGCCTACTACCGCATCCACATCAGGTCTAAGAAGTACTACCACCGATTCTTCTTTCACTTCGTGGACATGGTGGTGGTCAACGGCTGGTTGCTCTATCGGCGTGATTGTGACAGTATGAATGTTCCACGGAAGAAGCAGAAGGACTTGCTGGCTTTCAGGCTTTCCATTGCACAGGCCCTCTGCATGCAAGGCAAAGATCTGTTGGCCAAAAAGAGGGGGCGGCCTTCGTCTGATGTGGAGCGAGAGTTCCAGAAGAAGCAGCGCAGGGGACCAACTAAGGCTATTCCCACACAAGATGTCCGTGCTGATGCTGTGGGTCACTGGCCAAAAATCGACAGTGTGCGGCAACGCTGCAAATTGCCTAAGTGCTCGGGCCACACTAGCATCAAGTGTACAAAATGTGATGTTCACCTGTGCCTAAACAAGAACAAAAACTGCTTCTGTGCATTCCACGAGTGAGAAAAAAAAATAACGTTTTTTTTTTACATTGTTACACTGTTTGCATTGTTGTGCGTGCCTGCTTGAGTGTGTGTATGTATGTATGCATGTGTGTGTGTGCGCGTGTACATACGTGCACCGGTGAGTGTGTGTTTGTGCGCATACGTGCATGCATGGGTGGGTGAGTGTGTATGTGTATGTGTATGTATGTATGCATGTGTGTGGTTGGGGTTACTTATTATTGAATACCTCCTGTTGCTGATTTATATAAATAAATAAGTAAAAAATGGATGAATAAATAAAACCTTATTTTTTTTCACTGTTATACTACTGTGTTATTGTTGTCTTATTATTGACCATTATGCCTGTTGTCGCAAATTTGCAACATACCAAAATTTCTATTTTTTTTTTGTGCAAAAATGAAATTAATAATCTCAACATTATTTACTCTATACTTAAAGGCAAAAACACACATAAAATATTTTTTTATATACAGCTATATCAATTCAGACGTTAAGGGGCTAATATCACGTTAAGCAGTGAGAACTGGTTTTCAGTTAATTTACCTGGTAAAATAAAGTTTAAATAAGTTACTGTACATAAATGCTCTAACAGTACATGTAAGTTAGTGGTTTATTTATTGTTAGTTACTGTAATGTTGCGCTGCTTTATTTGGTTAATCCTCCAGTCTGTGAAGAAGGCATTCGAGTAAGAATTGCATTGTAGTATGACTCATTTCCTGGCGCGTACAATTTATATTAGGTCGGCGTTCACGGTTCGACTTCTGATATTCAGAACGAATTCTAGGTCAAACTGGTTTGTTTGACTTTCAAGAAATTCGAGTTCTGGTGAGTTCGAGAACCAAGGTACTATTGTACATAGTACACAAATGGATGTAAAATGTTGAGGAGCAGAATGTCCGCTAAACATGGATATTTAAAGATGAGAATAATAATCATCTGCAGATAAATTATGTGCAGTTACAACATAAGGCACCGGATTATATTATACTAAGAGAGGATGCTGGTTATGAATAGGGAGTGTAACGTCTGGAGAAAGTGTGATGTCGGTCACCAGTTGTCTGACGGCTTTGGGCAGCGATAATCCACAGTAGCATTTTTAGCACAGCATGGTGGAAAGAACCTGTGGCTAAATATGCTCCATTATAGAAGCCATGGAAGTGGACGTGCAGACTTGTTCATATTATTGCTAACATCCTCTACAAAAATTGTTTTGATGATTCGAAATTGCCATCTCTACTTAATACAATGACCGGACTGGGGAGGTCAGGACTAGGAATCACTTACATACATCACAGATGAGGGAGTGAACGAAAGGCTCCTGGGATCATCCACACGTGGGTTGAAACGAGAGACAGGGTTAAACAAGGCACAGGTGAGGCTCGTTAGAGTCATACACGGGAGAAAAAGAGGGGAAAGGACTGTGGGGTGTTACATATTGTTTATTTTCTTGTTATAATGTATAGTGTTGCACTTTGTGCCACCTAAATTGAAAAGTGCTATACAAATAAAGTTATTATTATTCTAATTAGATGTCTACATTTCATAGAGTGCTGACATCAGAGCATTCTTTGGAGTGGCAACTGCATTAGGATAACTGGAGAATGATGAAACTGTCTGAAATTGAGTCAAGGACAAAGTATTGACAGCAGCACATCCTTCAAAAACAGAGCAGGAATTCATTATGAATAAGGATTGAATTTTTAATGATCAAATTCTCATCTCCTGCATCATGTCCTGTGTTACTCCTTTGGCTAGTCTAATTGCTTACACTTCAAAAGCATGGTAATGGTGAGAGGGATATGAGGACTGTACAGCCAGATGAAGAGGAGAGAGGGGAGGAGAGCAGGAATAAGACTGTACCAGTGAGTGAAACATGATAAAATGCTGAAATTATACTTGATGTGACGTGTTATAAAAATCAGAACAAAGAACATATATGATTATTATCTCAGACACAAATTTCATAAATAGCTAATCCTATGCGTAGGTGTCAGACCTTGGCCTCTCACACCTGTGTGTACAGGCCTCCACTACCCCCAGTGAGATGGTTTTCTGCTGGAGATACAATTAGCCCAGAGTGACCACACATCATTCTGGAGAAAGCTGACATGTTGATTTGTCTTTATAAGAATAGTTGATTTGCATTATTATTATTTTTTTTTCTTACAGTTTTCATTATTTAAATAGTTTTGGTTTGTAATTGTTTGTTGATCACGTTGATATTCATTTTGTATATATGAAGGGAACATTTGACTTTCCTGATCATAGTTTAAATGTGCCAAGAATAAAGTTTTTTTCTTGAAAAATTTGTTTTTTTTTCTCTCCAAAAATATTGGAATCGGAACTGAGGTCTGATAACGGGATTTGATAAGCAGAAACAGAATCAAAATCAGATTTGATAAAACGTAAATGATACTCAACCTTAGTATGGAGTACCTGTGGTGCCTTTGGGAGTATCTGAGGGATGTGCATAAGCTGGCTCGGCAACACCAGGACGCAGTGTTTACTTGACGGAAGTGTGTCTATGATGCATGGAGCCGCGTGCAGAAATTTGGTGTTGAGGACCCAGTTTAGGTACTGCACCCTCCATAAGAAGGGGTGGTCACCAAAGCTTGGCAGTCACTGGAGGGAACCGGGGGAGATCTTCAAGCGCCTATCTGATATCATCTATTGCCTGCAGCCACCCGAGTGACACAAGGCTGTAGTCCTGTACAGGGATCGTCTGGCCTGACCTAACCCCTCAGCAGCGGCTGAGTATGCGGACACCCCAGGAGAGGGAGCTACATCCAGAGCCCTGTGGACTATAATGCACCAGCTGTGGTGACAACACTAGCTTCTATTACATTTGATAGACATTGTAGTGGAGATGGGAGTCGCTTGGGATGGCTGACCTTTTGGGTGGAGACAATGTGAAGCACAGGGCTGGTCAAGAGGACTTATTGTGTACTGTACCAGCGTGGCTTGCAGAACACCGTGCGTATCTGTGTGTGTGTGTCCGCGTGCGTATGGAGGGGGGAGAGAGAGAGAGAGAGAATATGGTGAGACAGCCATACAGATAGTGTTCGTTTGACTACAAGACAGTTTTTAGCTGTGTTCCACCATCAGGTACTGTGAGTGAGCATTACCATAATGTGTAAGCATCATGATAATGTCAGGCAAGATGCAAAGGCAAGTTATGTAATTTCTGACATTTATATTTGGTTAATAAAATAAAAAAATATGCCTGAAGTTTATGACTTACAAGCACAAATATATAAAATCACAGAATGAGTCCATTTAAATAAAACACTTTTCAAAAACACATCAGCACTGATTTTTGAAACAGATGAAGCTACCATTTGTAATCAAGAATTAACCTTAAAGCATCAGCATTAACATATTCTTTCTGAGGATATTTTTAAATGTGCCCATTTCAACAGTTTTTTTTTTTTTACTGATGATAAGATGATTGACTTCTTTAGGGATCTGTAGAACAACAAACACTGTAATTTTTTATATTAATGAAAATTAATATAAATTGTGCATGTGTTTATGAAAAAAATACAAATACTTTTATACCTATTGATAAATGAGCATTGACATGTGAGGATATTTTACTCGTCATTTAGAAAATGCAACAACGATGCTTGGTATTCTTCTTCTGAACATTTTTCTTGCAAAGTCCTTGATCTCTACAGTGTTGAGAGAATACACAATGGGGTTTAACATGGCCGGAATGGCATATGAGAGTGATGTAGTGATTATCCTGATGTTGAGGTCAAATGGAGTAAAGAGTCCAGCTACAAAAGTCACCAATAATGGACCGTAAAACACAGACACCAAAAAAAGATGAGAAAAACAGGTCTTTAGGGCTTTCAGACGTTCTTCCCAGGATGTAATTTTAAATAGCGCCAGCAAAATACATGCGTAAGATAAACCAATTACAGACATTGGTAAAAACAGATGGAACACTATGAATAATCTGGTCATTATGGCAGTTGGAAGACGATCATTACAAGCAAGTGTTACTATGGGACCATAGTCACAAAAGTAACTATAAATCAGTGTGGATTTACAGAAGGACAGTCGGGTGATGAAAATCAGTCCAATAAGCATAAATAGAAAATTAAATACCCAGCCAGCAGAGATGATAATACCCATTGAGGTGTTTGTTAAAATGCTGTGGTATCTCAGTGGAAAGCAAATTGCAACAAACCTGTCATATGCTAGAACAGTAAGCATGACAGACTGCACAGAGTTGAAGAAAAACACAAAAAATAAATTGGCCAAGCAAGCACCATAGGCAATCTGCTGTGTTTGAAAGACAATGATGCTAAACAAATTAGAAATAAGGGCAGTGCTCTCACCTAAGTCAGCTACAGCTAAGCTAAAAATAGCAACATACTTTGGGATGTGAAGTCTGCGGTCTATGTAAATAATAAGCGTGACAAAGGAATTGCCCAATAAAGTGACAGCATACACAAAGCACAAGAAAATAAAGTAGTATTTGGCATGAGGCATGGTAGAAAAACCAGTGACCTGAAAATATTGAGGACGGATGACAGAGTTTGCAGTGGCATTTGAGAAACTTATGTCAGACATGTTTTATCACTGTTGCTGTTCTTCAGTCTTGTCTGTTCTGAAAATTAAAATGTATTTAAATTTATTTGCTTTAAAATATTTTGAAATTAAATAATAATAATAATACATTTTAAAATAAATATTATCATTATTAATATTAACTGCTTCAATTTAATATTCATAATCATTTTTAACTCTTTTTCAGTGTTTTAAGATGATTGATCCCCTCAAAAAGGTTAATTCAGGCCCATACGGAATATAGTACTGATAACCAGTAACCATTACAACACAATATGGTATACAGCAAAATACCACATATAAAATATTGAAAATTATTCAATGCATAATTCCTGCACTTTCTACCAAATGAAACATTTTTGAATTTTCATAACAATTAGCTTTCATAATGTTTATGAAAACTACAAAAAAGTATAAATGACATTGTACTCATTGTATTTGTATTAAGATATGTTGTTATCGGTTTAACATTATGGTGTATTTTAATTTTTTTTTGAAGTAGGAAATTTATATATATGAATGTCTCCCAGTATGACTGAATTTCTGGTACCTGAACTGCCGTGGCCCAACTTCGAGTGCGCTCTGCTGTGAATACAGACCTGGAAATATACATTTGAAACAAACAGTAATGTCATATTTCACATATATTGAAGCTGACATATAAGCAATTTAAAAATTTCCTTACTGAAAAGGAAAGCAATTTGTTATAAAGGTGTAAAATATGTACTGAGAAATCTCACTTACGTTAAAGATGAAAAGTTACCTTTCTGTGTGTAAAAGTTACTTGCAGGATCTTTACAATGGAAAATGTGGCTGCTGTTGGGTCCTCATCCCTTTAGTGTAAGCTAACAGAGGGTGAATGAATTGCTTTTGCTCTTTATAAATGCTCTTCTGTGATGATCTGTGCCTGCCTAGTCATGTGACTTTGGTCTCTGGGCCATTGTCAGGCATGGCAAAACAACTTTCATATGATCTTTAAAAATAACTAATGTGTAAGTCCAGGGGTCTCATTTATAACTGCTGCATACTCACAAAACATGACCTATAAGATGCGTATGCCTCTTTCTACGCAAATGTTGCGATCCTTAGAAATAAACTTGACCGCAGAATGTGCGCATAAGTACGCCAACTCTGACCCATGCCTGCAAACATTTTGGAGAAAAATATACAACCGCGGGTGAGCAAAAACGTGAGTGGCATCAGTACATAAAATAATAATTCCTTGTGCTAGTGAGTCATACACCATATATTTCATTTCATTTATTCAGTCACATATTTATAATAGTGAATAAATATATAATCCGACTCAAATCTTAACTTAATCTACACTTTTACTCTATGCACCGCAGCAGTTGAAATGTAAATGGATAAGTGGTGGTCGTGGTTATCACGGTCATTTGGACACGGTGTGAAACGATCAGTTTCATTGCTGAAAACACATAAATACCATGATCACATTCGTGTGCAACATAACATAATGGATACGCGTATTGTTGAAGATTACACCAATGGCAGAATTAGAAGGGAACGGGTGTTCAGGGATCATGAATATTTTTTGGCCCATGATGATGACTGGCTCATAAGCCGATTTAGATTACCTAGATGTGTGCTTTTGGAGCTATGTGCTGAACTGGGTCCAATGTTAGACAGAGTATCCCGATGGATCCACGCAATCCCGGTACAAAAACAGGTACTGACGACCCTGGGGTTCCTTGCAACTGGCTGTTACCAGTGGGAATTAGCCGACAGGTATATGTTATAATTAACAATAACATTGTGAATTTGTTCTAAAGCTTGCTTAGGAAATACAATAATAATGTAATTGTGTTCAATTGTATTCTAGGTCTGGGATATCACAACCATCACTAAGCGCAATAATACCTGTCATTTTGGATGGGATTATTAAAATGACTTGTAGATACATTAAGTTCCCTTACACTGTGGGAGAACAGGCCAACATCAAAAGGCAATTTGCAGCAATGTCCGGTTTCCCCAATGTAATCGGCGCAATTGACTGCACTCACATTGCAATAAGGGCTCCATATGAAAACAAATTTATTTACGTGAATAGAAAATGTGTGCATTCTATAAACGTGCAAGTTATTTGTGACGCTGATATGGTCCTGACAAACGTGGTTGCACGATGGCCTTGTTCAACACATGACTCAATCATCCTAGAACACAGCAGTGTAGGGAGCAGATTGCAGGCTGGCGCTGCGTGCGATGGCTGGCTTCTTGGTAAGGTGATAAAAACATTGAGTAATTTTATTCATTGTTCATGTATTGAATTGTTCTGTTATGAAATGCAGGTGACAGCGGCTACCCTCTCAAGCGCTGGCTCCTCACCCCCCTTTCAAACCCCCAGGGCGCACAGGAACATCGCTATAATGATGCTCACGCTCGTGTGTGCACCGTTGTGGAGCGTGTGATCGGACTGCTGAAATGCAGATAGCGGTGTTTAGACGCATCAGGTGGCCGGTTTTTATACCACCCCCCAAAAGTGTGCCGAATTATTAGAGCCTGTGCTTTGTTGCACAACATTGCACAGAGGAACGGCATTCCTCTCCCTCCTGACCTATCTTTACCACAGCACGAGGACTTGGACCCACAGCCCCAGACGCGGTATGAAGGCTATCAATTCTGAGCAAGACTTAGGGAAGATGTAATGCGGCATTTGTAAAGACAGCAGTGCAAAGGTATATTTTTCAACAAAATCTTTTAATGTTGTTGAGATATCACCTAACACAGCTCGTATTTGTTTTAGTTAATCCGAAATTACTTCGATTGCTATAATTGTATCTCGTTGTGTTGCCAAGACAGCCTCAGTTAGAACCCGGCCACTTCCAGAGGCTACATGCACCCGGGACTCGCTGGTACTGGGGAAACCCAGGTGCTCTTCAGCCTCCTCCTGCAACTCCTCACCACCTATTGCTCCCATTTTCTCTAGTTGACAACAAAACCATTACATTATGGTTTGTCAATGCAAACTTTTTTTTCTCACAAATGCAAAAAAAACGCTTACCATGTATCGTCTCGGCCATGTCTGTGTCTCCCTCTTTCTCAGACACCACCCCACACACACTTGTTTCCCCCAGTATTGAAGCCATCCGGGTTTCCAGAGGTGTCAGCTCCGACATGCCCTCACCGCCTCCGCTAGCAGACAAACTCTTTCGATGCACCGCAATTCTTTTTTTTATAATCACTTTCAGATCTGACCACTTTTTTCGGGCACGCACTTCACCCACAAGCACATCTATCTCGGTGTCAGAGAAATTTCTCTTTTTACTTTTCCTCTCGGGTGCCATGATGCCATGAGTTTTTCAGGTTTATATTGGAGGCTTAAATATGCATGAGGTGATTTGCATTGACCATGTATGGTTGAACTGGGGTGTGTAGGGGGCGTGTAGAGGGCAGAATATGCGGCAAATCCACGTGCGCACAATCCCAGGTACAGTGTGATTTATAAAACGTATATTGCGTGCAGGTGTGCGTTCGCACATTTTTATAAATCTGACAATTTCTTTGCGTACGTCATTTTCATCTTTTGAGTGCACATACACTTTTAGTATGAGTTCTACGCAAAGTTTTATAAATGAGACCCCAGATATGGGGGTTGAATCCAGTTCCTACTGTGTTTGGAGGGGACATGTTTTCCCCAAGTTACTTTGCGTTTTTCTGGTTACTCCGATTTCCTCTCACAGTCAGAAAAACTGGTGTCTTTAATTGCCCATAATGAATGTATGAGTGATCTGTGTTCGATTGGCCTGGTGCTGCCCTACCCTATGCTGTCAGGATTTTGCTACAGATTCCTTGCAAACCCATATGGGAAAAGCGGTTGGAAGATGAACGAACTTTCAATTTGGACCCTCACTCAGCAGCAGCCGTCAAAATGACCATGCTCGTCATTCCTGTGTATGTTTTGTTGATCATTGTTTATTCCGGGGCAGCATGTGGCTCAGTGGGCTAAGCCTCTGTACCTATAGTCAGAAGATCACCAGTTCAAACCCAGCCTGAGCACGTCTGCAGGTCCTTGAGCAAGGGCCTTAACCCCTAGCTCCCTAGGTGCCCCAACAGGTGGCTGCCCTTTGCAGACACCTTACTCTACAAATAGCAAGTTGAGGGAGGTGTAGAAAGACAATTATCCTATGGGAATCAATAAAGTATCAATTACTATTGCAACCACCACTTTATTACTTATGTGGTTAAGAGACTAGATAGCCTGTTATATTTACAGGCATTTATTTTCAGTTGTATGCATAGATGTAAATGTAAAATGTAAAAATTAAAACAATTACTTGAATATTCTCTTCCTGCTTTTTCACTGACTATGTAGTAAGTATGTATTCCCAAAGTGAATGATGACTTAATCAAGCTCATTAAGATACAGAGTAAAACAAACACCATAGCCTTATTTTGAATAAACAGTTTAAAGGTGGATATCTGGATAAATGGAATACAAGAATATAATTAGGAAAAACTAAGCACCTGATATTACATTAATATTATATAGACCCTGAATACTTTAGGAGGAACACAGCCAATCATGTGACAGCAGCACAGTGCATAAATCATGCACATGCATGTCAGGAGCTTCAGTTAATGTTCACATAAAATGCCAGAATGCCAGATACTGGCATAACTGTTGCTGGCAGATGGGCAGGTTTGATATTTCTGAAATTGTTGATCTCCTGGGATTTTGGAGCACAACAGTCTCTAGAGTTTACTCAGAATGGTGCGAAAAACAAAAAAGCATACAGTGAGGGGAAGTTCTATGGACAGAAACACCTTATTCATGAGGTCAAAGGAAAACAACCAAACTGTTTCAGTCTGAGAGAATAGCAATGGTAACTCAGATAACCAGTCTTTACAACTGTGGTATGCAGTAACACATCTCAGAAAGCCCAACATGTTAAACCTAGAGAGGGATGGCCTATAACAGCAGAAGACCATGTTGAGTTCCACTCCTGTTAGTTAAAAACAGAAAGCCGAGGCTGCAGTGGGGACATGCACACCAAAACTGGACAGCTGAATAGACTAGTGATACTTTATTAATCCCCAAGGGGAAAGTCTCTTTTGGTCTACCCCAAATTGTGGCCAACATGACAAGCAGACGCATATACAGGTGAGAGCAAGCTTGGAGGTCACAGCACAAGGTCCGGGCCAGCATGCAGCACCCCTGGAACTGGGTTTTTTTACTGGCCCACAGACATCTGATATTTCTGATAAAGCCAGGGCTTGAACCAGTGACCTTCTGATCACAGACCTTGCTCTCTGCGCCACACATCGCCTCCAAGAAGACTGGAAAAACATAGCCTAGTCTGATGAATCTCAATTTCTACTGAGGCACACGGATGGTAGTGTCAGAATTTGGCATTATCACCATGAATCCATAGACCCAACCTACCCAAAATTCAGGCTGGTGTTGGTGCTGTAATGAGGTAATATTTTCTTGCCACACTTTAGGCCCCTTAATACCAAACAATTATCACTTGAATGCTATAGCCTGTTTGAGTATTGCTGCTGATCACGTGCATCCCTTTATAGTCACAATTTACCCATCTTCTAATGGCTACTTCCAGCATGCAAAAAACAAAAGTAATTTCAAACTGGTTTCATGAACATGACATATCACAAAGCTCAATCTTTGGGTTAGCAAGATCATTTGTTGGAGTTAAGGCTGTCTGGGTGAAATGTAAGTTAACAAAGATGAAGGTCACTTAAGCTTGTGTACCTTAGATCCGACAAGTTATCTAGCTAACCAACAAATCTTGTTTTGTGATACAGGCCTAATTAGTTCAGTTTGCTTCAGTGGTGTTCCCAGTCACTGGATCTGAATCCAGTAGAATACATTTTCTCTGTTAATTCAGAACACATTCACCTTGTTCCCTGAAAATGAAATTACTCTGTTTAATATGGATTAAATGTTGACAGCTGAGCTCTTCTCTTCACCTGAGTGTCCAAAACATATGGATGCAGATCTGATGATACAATTACAAAATTGATCATCAAACTGTGGCCCAGGGTGCTCTGGTGCCACATGCACTTATGAACACCCTTATGTTCAAACATGGTGTTTGTTATGGACAAACTGTCGTTAGCACAGAAGTACAATAACTGATCACTGCTCAGATTCTGATCGGGCAGGCCATTCCTCCCAATCACACCCTTCCAGGTTTCACTGTCAATACCCATGTGAGCGTTAAAGTCCCCCAGAAGAACAATGGAGTCCCTAGAAGGGGTCACTTCCAGCACCCCCTTCAAGGTCTCCAAGCAAGCTAGATACTCTGAATGGGTGTTTGGCGTATATGCACAGACAACAGTCAGAGCCCTTCCCCCAACTCAACGTCAAAGGGAGGTAGCCCTCTTGTTTCTGGGGTAAACTCCAATGCACTGCCACCAAACTGGGGGGCTATAATTAGACCCACACATGCTTGGAGCCTCACACTATGGGCAACTCCACAGTGGAATACAGTCTACCCCCTCTCCAGGAGTTTGGTTCCAGAGCATGAGCTGTGCGTCAAGATGAGCCAGGCTATATCTAGTCGGTATCTCTTTACCTCCCCCACCAGAGAGGTTAGGTTCCATGTGGCAATAGCCAGTTACGGTAACCGATGATTGGTACATCGAGGACCCAACCTTCAACTGCTACCCGATGTACACTGCACCCGACCCCCATGGCTTCCCATGTTGGTGATGGTCCCACAGGAGGATGAACCCATGTTACCCCTTTGGACAATGCCTGGTTTAGCCCAATGGGTGGAGGCCTGGCCACCAGGCACCCACACACGAGCTCTCGTCGCAGGTCTGGCTCCAGGGTGAGGCCCTGGTCTCCCCAATCTGGGCGGGGTAACATTCTACTTAATTTTCTTCATCATAGGGGTGAATATGAACCGCTCTTAGTCTGGCCGCTCACAAAGGACCATATTGGTCAAACACAATATGTTATGTGGTAGTACAAATGTATAAGTAGTTATCACATTAATCATGTGTTAGCCACGAATTTACAGTAAATCAATATTCATATCCATATAGTAGAAGTCTAGCAGTCGAGATTTGTTCTGGGAAATTGAGCAAAATGGGTGGATGTACCCTGCTACCAAGGTGAACCAATAGAGGAGGAAAATTGTGTTTATTATATGTTTAAGCTTGGTTTGTTGGTGTTTTGTGACCAATTAGGATTTATAAGTCCTTATAGGGAATTGGGTGTTATAGTTTATCAAATGGTTGCTGTTTGTGCTCGGGGTACCTGGTGCCAGAGTGTGACTGGAGTGCTTTTTTATCTTCCACACCATCAGATGATACAAAGAGTAAATACAGTATGAGAGATACACTCACCTAAAGGATTATTAGGAACACCATACTAATACGGTGTTTGACCCCCTTTCGCCTTCAGAACTGCCTTAATTCTACGTGGCATTGATTCAACAAGGTGCTGAAAGCATTCTTTAGAAATGTTGGCCCATATTGATAGGATAGCATCTTGCAATTGATGGAGATTTGTGGGATGCACATCCAGGGCACGAAGCTCCAGTTCCACCACATCCCAAAGATGCTCTATTGGGTTGAGATCTGGTGACTGTAGGGGTCATTGTAGTACAGTGAACTCATTGTCATGTTCAAGAAACCAGTCTGAAATGATTCGAGCTTTGTGATAAGGTGCATTATCCTGCTGGAAGTAGCCATCAGAGGATGGGTACATGGTGGTCATAAAGGGATGGACATGGTCAGAAACAATGCTCAGGTAGGCCGTGGCATTTAAACGATGCCCAATTGGCACTAAGGGGCCTAAAGTGTGCCAAGAAAACATCCCCCACACCATTACACCACCACCACCAGCCTGCACAGTGGTAACAAGGCATGATGGATCCATGTTCTCATTCTGTTTACGCCAAATTCTGACTCTACCATTTGAATGTCTCAACAGAAATCGAGACTCATCAGACCAGGCAACATTTTTCCAGTCTTCAACTGTCCAATTTTGGTGAGCTCGTGCAAATTGTAGCCTCTTTTTCCTATTTGTAGTGGAGATGAGTGGTACCCGGTGGGGTCATCTGCTGTTGTAGCCCATCCGCCTCAAGGTTGTGCGTGTTGTGGCTTCACAAATGCTTTGCTGCATACCTGGGTTGTAACGAGTGGTTATTTCAGTCAAAGTTGCTCTTCTATCAGCTTGAATCAGTCGGCCCATTCTCCTCTGACCTCTAGCATCAACAAGGCATTTTCGCCCACAGGACTGCCGCATACTGGATGTTTTTCCCTTTGCACACCATTCTTTGTAAACCCTAGAAATGGTTGTGTGTGAAAATCCCAGTAACTGAGCAGATTTTGAAATACTCAGACCGGCCCGTCTGGCACCAACAACCATGCCACGCACAAAATTGCTTAAATCACCTTTCTTTCCCATTCTGACATTCAGTTTGGAGTTCAGGAGATTGTCTTGACCAGGACCACACCCCTAAATGCATTGAAGCAACTGCCATGTGATTGGTTGATTAGATAATTGCATTAATGAGAAATTGAACAGGTGTTCCTAATAATCCTTTAGGTGAGTGTATGTGTACACATGCTAATTACAGTGAGAGAAATAATTATTTGACCCCCTGCTGAATTCTTAAGTTGACCCATTAAAAAGAAACAAAACAAGCAAGAAATAATCATTATGTAACAGTTGCAAACTAATTTGTCATTTATCCAGGGAAATAAGTATTTGATAACATGCTTTAGTACTTGGTGGATGTCATGGTCAGGGTCACATGAATAAGGAGGACACTGCTGCAGATCAGACAGATGAAAGGATTTTAATATCCTGCTTGCAATCCAAAAACGCATTTTCGGAATCGTGGTTGAGGTACGGGCAGTGGTCAGGCGATCTTTATAGATAATCCAAGGAACAGGGCAAGCCTCAGGATCCGGGGACAGACAGGTGTTCAGGCGATCTTCATTGATACTAGGCTAGATTTGTCGTCAGGAAAGCAGAACAGGGTTAGGGCAACGGGCAGGCAGTTGTACACACAGGTAAAGTGGTATAACGGGACAGAACTGCTCGAACTCCCCATTCTGTATCTCCCTCTACTTCTGTTTCATGTATCACAACACAACCCTGTAAAGTGCTTTGGGACAATTCTGTTGTGAAAGGCGCTACATAAAAATAAATTGAATTGAATTGAATTGAAAAGTATGCGGAAGACCTCGCATCTGGCTGGCGTGCCAGATGCGAATAAGTAGGATTGTTCATTGAACCCAATGGAAATCAGCTTAGGGAGGTGTACAGTAATCGGTTATACCGGTTCCTGGGGCAGGCAGGGAAGGAGCACTCGAGCTGCTGCTAGACTCCCTTCTCAGGAAACCCCAGGGCATGGAAGGGAGGCCCTGTGTGACATAATAGGGGATTTCTTGGAGCGGTCCACGACAGGTGGAGTAACCATTGTTAGCAAACACAGCTATCAGATGTTTCTTGTAGTTGGTCACCAGGTTTGTACACAGCTCAGGAGGAATTTCCATCCACCCCTCTTTGCAGACCTCCAAATCTTTAAGGTTTTTAGGCTGTCACTTGGGCACAGGAAGCTCAAGTTCCCTCCATAGATTTTCTGTGGGATTAAGTTCTGGAGTCTGGCTAGGGCACTCCATGACTTTAATGTGCTTCTTCTTGAACCACTCCTTTGTTGCCTTGGCTGTATGCTTAGGGTCGTTGTCTTGCTGGAAGACCCACCCATAATGCATTTTCAGTGCCCTGGCTGAAGGAAGGAGGTTCTCATCCAAGATTTTATGGTACATGGCCCATCCATCTTTCCTTCAATGCGCTGCAGCTGTCCTGTACCCTTGATAGAAAACACCCCCAAGCATAGTGCTTCCACCTCCATGTTTGATGGTAGGGATGGTGTTCCTGGGGTTATAGTCAGCATTCTGCCGCCCGCCGGTGGTCTTCATTCCACCTTTGTGATGGTCAACAATCTTGTCTCTGATGTCCTTAGACAGCTCTTTGGTATTTCCCATGGTGATAAAGTTGGTAATATAGACAGATTAGTGGCCCAAGAATACTATTTAGCAAAGTAGTGCCATTAAATGAGAATGCTGGCTTTGTATCTGTTAATACTTATTCCCCTAGCTGAAGGACAAATTGATTTGTACCTGTTACGTAATCATTTTGTCTTGTTTGTTTTGTTGAAAATCAATCTTCTGATGTTAAAATAACCAGTGAAATTATAGACTCGTTTTTAACAAATGGATCTAGTTAGGAATTCTACAGGGGGTCAAATAATTATTTTCCTCATTGTATGCTGTATTATGCATACATTTATGTAATAATCTGCATATACCAGACTGAAATACATGATTAGTGCCAATTAGATTAATTAATCATTGTTTTAATTTTTATTATTTTGCTGTGACAACAACAATATGACACAATGAGTTGGCAGTAAGATGTATTGGGGAATTTCAAGTTTCTGGGACAGACTGGATCAAAGAGGACTGGTACAATGTCAGGTTGATAAACAGCACTGCCGATTCAGTGTAGAATAGATATAAAACAATATTTGAAGAAAAAGAGTAATGTTGTAACTATCAGGGTAGCTATCAATACTGTAATTCAATCCAAATTACACATGGGAATTACATCTTCAAGGAACAAGGGGCAGGTAAACCAGATTAGCACCGGAAATCAGTCAGTCAATCCCTGCAGACATGCTTAGCCACCACTCAGATCTTAACATAAATTTTACATTTCTTAGGAGGGAGGTGGTGGGGTACTTGGGGGTTTGGATCACAGCATCCTCTGTGGAGTTTTTCCCTGTGTTGCACAGGTTTCCTGCTCTAATCCAAATGCATGATTAGGTGAATTGCCATCTCTGCATCATAAACAGTGTTTAAGTGTGTGTACCCTGTAATGGACTGGCACGTCCCCTACATTATGGCCTTTTCCTCTTTGGATAGGTGCAAGCTTCACTGTGCAATAAAGAGCTGGAAGATGGTCAGATCGATCAATGCATGAGTTGTTTTAAAATCAGGGGTGGCCAATCTTATCTACAAAGGGCCAGTGTGTATGGGGGTTTTTGGAATAAACTTTGGTTCAGCTGTTCAAACCCAGGTGTGAGAACTCTCAAACCAATCAGTCCTCTAATAAAAAATCTAACTATGGAATTGAATAAGATCGGCCACCCCTGTTTTAAATCAGTGACAAATTAGTGCATGATTCTGAAAAGTCACATTTATGTTAAAGAAATAGTTAATACAGAAGCAAGTTTTTTAAGAATAAAAATGACAATGGATTGAAGAGTTGGCAGAGCTTCCAAACTGTCACTTATTTCTCTAGTTTTTCTATATATAAACCGTAGTAAATAAATTACAGTATATATGTCGTTATACATATACATATAACAGCATATATTTGTATGTATATTTGTTACTCCTGCATACAGAGTGGCAAATTAAGTTCCATTATTTGACATATAGGCTTTGTCCTGTGCTATAAATTCTGATTTAAAGGAAGATCTAATCCCTCTTACTAGAACTAGAAAAGGTGAAAGCAGACAAAGTCAACACAGTCAATGAAAAATGAAATTTCTAAGGGGACAAAATTAGAATATTTTACAGCAAATTCCAGTATTACGACCTTGTCTCTGTTTTTCGGAGCAGTTGCTGTGTTTTTATTTTTTTACAAACACCTTGATTTCAGCAGGGATCAGAAAATACACAATGGGGTTCATCACGAAGGGAATGGTTTTCGACAGTGACGTATTAATTATCCTGTCATTCTGGTGGATGGATCTAGACAATGCAGAGATATGAGTGCTCAGAATTGTAAAATGGAAAATCAACACTAATATTAGGTGAGAAAAGCGGGTCCTTATGATTTTAAAATATTCCTGTCATGATGCAGTTTTAGCAAATGCATAGCAAAATACATACATATGATAAACTAATGAGAACCAATGGTAAAAAAAGGTAGAATGCGAGGAGTAATTTGAACATTATGGAACTTGATCATTGCAAGAGGGTTTTACTATTGGACCATGATCAAAGAAGTAGCTGTCAACCACTGTGCATTTACAGAAAGACAGTCTGGTGGTGAAAATTCCAAGAAACATACATATAAAATTAAATATCCAACACTGACAATAATGCCCATTGATGTGTTTGCAATAATGCTGTGGTATCTTAGTGGAAAGCAAATTGCAACAGATCTGTCATACGCTACAACAGTAAGAGTTCAAGAAAAACACAAAAAAATATACAGTATATAAATAAAGATAAGCCAAGCAGGCACCAAAGGTAACATGTTGTGTATTAAACAGAACAGTGTTAATATTTGGAATAAGGGCAGTGCTCTCACCCAAGTCAGCTATAGCCAAGCTAAAAATAGCAATATACAGTCATCATAAATATTTGAACAGAGACAAAGTTTTCAATTTTTAAGTTCCGTACATTACCACAATAAATTTTTAAAGAAACAAGTCAGATGCAGTTGAAGTGCAGACTTTCAGCTTTAATTCAGTGGGTAGAACAAAAACATTGCATAAAAATGTGGGGAACTAAAGCAAATTTTCTGCACAATACCCTCCTTTCAGGGACTCATAAGTAATTGGACAAATTAATATAACTGTTAAACTCTAATACTTAGCCGAAAACCCTTTGCAGACAATGACTGCCTGAAGTCTTGAACTCATGGACATGACCAGACGCTGGGTTTCCTCCTTTTTAATGCTCTGCCAGGCCTTTACTGCAGCAGCTTCAGGCTTATTAGTGGCTTGCATCTCACAGTGAACCCTCTGTGTTTGCTTTCATGCAGTCTTCTCTTTATGGTAGACTTGGATATTGATATTATTACCTCCTGGAGAGTGTTGTTCACTTGGTTGGCTGTTGGTTGGCTGAAGGGGTTTCTCTTCACCATGGAAATGACTCTGCGATCATCCACCACTGTCGTTCATGTACGTCCAGGCCTTTTTATGTTGCTGAATTCACCAATGCTTTCTTTCTTTTTCAGGATGTACCAAACTGTGGACTTTGCCACTCCTAATGTTGTGGCAATTTCTCAAATTGTTTTTTCCTGTTTTTGCAGCCTAAAGATGGCCTGTTTCACCTACATACAGTACTGATTTCCTTTGACCGCATGTTGTATGTTCACACCTCAATCTTCCAAATGCAAACAAGACACCTCAAATCAACTCCAGGCCTTTTATCTGCTTAATTGATAATGAAAGAACAAAGAAATTGCCCACACCTGTCCATGAAATAGCTTTTAAGTCATTGTCAAATTACTTTTGGCCCCATTAAAAAGAGCACATGTTGACGAGCTGAAACTCCTAAACCCTTCATCCAATTTGAATGTGGAAACCCTAAAATCTGAGAGTCTGCATGTTATATCCATGGCCATTGTATAACTTCAATTAGAATATATTTCAGTAAACAGGCAAAATAGTAAAACTTGAGTCAGTGTCCAAATATTTATGGTCACAGACTTTTTTAATTGTTAAAAATAATTTTAATTGTTAAAATATTAATTATTACCATATCAGTCAGATGTTATCAGTTCTATTTTTTTTTCTTGTTTTGGAGAATTTCACTCTGTGTGTGTGGGGCGGAGCAAGCAGCTCTCTCAAATACTGCAGCGTGTGTGTGTGTTGCCTTACAGACAGCACTGTCCTTGGAGACACAGAGCTGCTAAGAACAGTGCATGGCGGAGAAAACTGTTTGTTTGAAAGCGTGGTTACCATTCAGTTGAGCTGATGCTGACAATGGTCCTTCTGTGCAACTTGTTTGCATTTGAGAGTGGAGATTCGAACAATTTGTCAGATGTCTAGATAAAAAGTGCACAAACTCGCGCAGTCAGTTTCCTCATTAAACATGTCTATCCTTTATACGGGCTTATCCGTCGACAACGTCACAATCACTACGGCTGTGTAATGCGACAAACATTTTATTTTCTGCGATAGCTTACAAACCAAAATCATAATCTAGCAATCTGTTTGCTAACAACATAAACAACATGTTAGTGAAAGGTTTTGGGCCTTGTACACTACTCATCATACCATGATGCACTTAGTTACTAGTGTTTTTTTTCTTTCAAAATGTATTAGAGTGTAATTGTTTTAATGTGCATGGAATACTGGAATTGTAGAATGAATTGAAGATGAAGGCACTGTAATAAAAATGCTAACCTTGCATTTTTTCTTCTGTTTTAGTAATTGCTGTCTGATGGCTGAAAAAAAATATAATCCTGTATGGCAGCATTTCACCAGGCCAAGTTTGAGTTGTATCGTGTTTTTTTTTTAATTTAAGTTTATATTTAAATTTACAGTCGGTATTGAATAAATGCTGAAGATAAAAGTTGAGAAATTTTGTGTATCGTTTGTTGTTATTAGTGTGATATTTTACCATGCAAATTGAGGGGAAAACGTCCAATTATCGGCCAAAAAAAATCGGCAGCATAAATTGGCCATCGGCTTACCCTGACTCCTAAATATCGGCATCTGCAACCATGAAGTTGTAGGCCACATAAAATCACAGAGTGAGGACAACGTATGCTGAGGTGCGCAGTGTGTAGCACTAGCAAGTCAGCAACTGTCTGCAGAGTCAATAACTGCAGACCTCCAAACTTCATGTGGCCTTCAGATTAGCTCAAGAACAGTGCATAGAGAACTTCATGGAATGGGTTTCCATGGCCGAGCAGCTGCATCCAAGCCTCACATCATCAAGTGAAATGCAAAGCATCAGACTGCGCTGGACTATAGAGCAGTGGAGAAGTTTTCTCGGGAGTGAAAAATCATGCTTCTCTCTCTGGCAATCCAATGGACGAGTCTGGGTTTGGCATTTGCCAGGAGAACAGTACTTGCCTGACTGCACTGTGCCAAGTGTAAAGTTTGGTGGAGGGGGATTATGGTGTGGGGTTGTTTTTTGGGGGTTGGGCTTGGCCCCTTAGTTCCAACTCTTAATGCTGCAGCATTCAAAGCTGTTTTGGACAAATTCATGCCTTTGGGATGAATTAGAGTGGAGACTGCAAGCCAGGCCTTCTCGTCCAACACCAGTGCCTGACCTCACAAATGCTCTAATGGAATAATGGTCAAAAATTCCCATAAACACACTCATAAAACTTGTGGAGAACCTTCCCAGAAGAGTTGAAGCTGTTATAGATGCAAAAGTGGGCCAACTCCATATTACAGCCTATGTATTAAGAATGGGATGTCATTAAAGTTCTTGTGTGTGTAAAGGCAGGTGCCCCAATACTTTTGGCAATACAGTGTACATTACTTGTGGTCCTTGGCTTTGCCTTTGTTCGCTCTGTGTCTTTAGTGGTGTGTATTTGGTCCTATGTCCCTAGTGCTGCCTGGTAAATGTTTTCCCCTGTCTGGTCTGGTGTCCCAGCCCTGTGTGTCCACCTTGTTGTTTGGTCCCTCGCGTCCCCTCCTCTGGTCCTTCGTGCCGATGTTTCGGGGAGGATACTATCACACCCTGCCCATTTGACCCTCCTATTTCCTCCCTGGTGTGGCTCATTGGACCATCATTGTATATTGTTTGTCTTCCTTCTCATTCTTGCCTTTGTGTTAATCACACCCAGCTACCTCTTGTTCACCCATTTGTTAGTCTTGTATTCATTCCGATCCCGAAGCTGACAGGTTGCTGGATGTGAAAGTGTTTGACAACTTCATTTCTTACTTGAAAATAATTATTTCTGATTTTTAAGTAAAGTATTTTAAATTATTTTATAAAACTGAGGTGTTTGTTTAGTATTCAATTTTTACACTTTATGGACAAAAGTTTTTTGTCCATACAGGAACTTTTATGACATCCCATTCTAAATCTATAGGCATCAATATGGAGTGTGGTTTGGGAATGTGTGGTTTTGGGAATATCTGCCCATTTATCCAGATGATGAGATTAAGAGGTGTGTCCCAATAAATGTCCATTTAGTGTAGTTTTTGAATTCAGATTTAGAGTTTAGAATTGAGTTTGTATTTGAGGACTGGGCTACACAGCTCCGGTAACCGATTTGGTGCTGTCTTGGACTCCCCCCCAACCCCTATGCACTTGGTCGTGACTCAATTGTGACTTAACAATATGGTCTTGACTCAGACTCAACTATGGTGAGTCTTGAGTTTTGTAATGGCTGCATCTGTATACTGTCACTGTGCACTACAGGACAGTGAACAAGTGTATTTTAGAAACACCTTATAGCAATAATTTGGAGCTGTGTTAATGATGATGGAAAAATGACAAAAAGAAAATATGTATCACAAAATACCCAAAGAGAAGAAAACAGTGAAGAAATTTTAAATCTGGGACAGAGGATGTGCAGCATTTCTATACAAAATTAAATATATCTGAAACATTTTGTTGACAGTGTATGACAACAGTCAGTACTGATAGATTTAGAAATTCTTCAGGCCAGGAAAGTAATTGCATTTATTTGGAAAAGTACAGACTTGCCATCTATAAATGCATGGACAAATACTTGTGGTTTGGAGAAATTTACATATATAGTCAAAGGGAAAATAAAAGATTTTGATGACATGTAGAAGCAGTACGTGGCATATTTGTAAAGAGAAGAACAGACTCTAACACACTGCTATTTGTGTGTGTGTGGTGGCGGGGGATTTTTCGTATATGTGACGTGTTTGCTTTCTGAAATATTTAATGAATATCTTAAAACATAAAAATAAATATATCTACTGTCAGGTCCTGCTCGTCCGATCTTCCTGTGTGCCACGCCCCCTCATTAACCTTGCGTGGAATCCCCGCGTTTACCAGCTGTTTCTTGTTATTCCCATTAAGTCCGGTGTATTTAAGTCCACGTCAGAGTATGCTTCCCTAGGTCTGTCACTGAAGTCTGATTGTGAAGTCTGAATCAAACGCACAATAATGAACTCTTACATCTGGACTCTGAATAGTTATGAATACTGAGTACTGTTACCATACTTTTTTTCATAATATTTATTTATAGGTGCTGGACAATTTGTGTGTGCATTTTCTTTTTAATGTAATGTTAATGCATTTTATACATTCTTTTGTATGCCATTTTAAAATAATGAAAACTTTTGCAGGATTATAAGATTCTAACGGGTCTGGATGCTGTTCAGCCAAATGACTATTTCAATATTAGTCTAAATACTAGAACTCATAGCCATAAGTGGAAATTAGCGGGAGAACATTTTAAAACAAATTTGAGGAAGCGCTTCTTTACACAGCGTAGATAGAGTATGGAATAGTCTTTCTGCTAGTGTAGCAGAAGCTAAAATCATGGGTTCCTTTAAATCAGAGCTAGATAAGATTTTAACAACTCTGAGCTATTAGTTAAGTTCTCCCCAAACGAGCTTGATGGGCCGAATGGCCTCCTCTCGTTTGTAAATTTCTTATGTTCTTATGGTGTGTTCTCTGCCTGTTCATGTCCCTGCTCCAATTCCCCATTAAATCCTGTGTTCCCCAATCCTACATGTTCCTCTCCTGCTTCCCCAGTCCATACACCCCGCTATGACACGACATCTACAATTATGGAAAAAATATTTCACATAGAAATCTGAAGTAATTAACTAATTTTAGTATAAATTGGAGAATTAAAAAAAATCAATTAATTCCAATAAATTAATTCCATGTATTCCAAGATACATTTCTGTATGTTTTTAAGACATTATAACGTTAATGAATGGTCATACTTTTGAAAGATATACACTATATGGAAAAACATATTGGGACACACCTCATCATTGAATTCAGGTGTTTCATTCAGACCCAATGCCACAGGTGTATAAAAATCAAGCACCTACCCATGCAGTCAGGTTTACAAACATTTATGAAAAAATGGATCACAGGATGCTACCTTTGCAGTAAGTCAGTTCATGAAATTGCTTCCCTGCTTGATATTCCAGGGTTAACTGAAAGTGGCATTACTTACTGCAAGGTGGAAGCTTTTGGGAAGAACAGAAACTCAGTCACAGAGTGGCAGACCACATAAAGTAACAGCGTAGGTTACCAAGTACCAAATGTGCAAAAGTTACCAATGCTCTATTGATGCAATGGGCTCTATTTTGTAGATCTAACACAAAGCGTAAAGAACAAGGCCCAACTAACATTTATGGCCATGTACAAATCCATTTTGCTATTCTGACAGTGGAAAACCCAGAATTGTTTCCACAGGCTTATGCAACATGTGAGTTGAACCACTCCATAAAGCCTCCTTCAAGACCTTCAATGAAGTTACAATCACAACTCTGTGGTGACCAAGTCATGTGTGAAAATGATTTCTCATGCTCCCTGGCTTCATGGAATGAGCCTCCATGGCCAAGCAGCTGCATGCAAGCCTCACATCACCAAGCACAATGTCAACTGTCAGATAGATTGGTGTAAAGAATGCCACCACTGGACTCTAAAGCAGTGGAAACATGTCCTGTAGAATAACAAATCACGCTTTTCTGTCTAGTAGTCTGATGGACAAGTCTGGATTTGGTGGTTACCTGCCAGACTGCATTGTTCTAACTGTAACTATTATAGGATAATAGTATGTGACTGTTTTTCTGGGGTTTGGCTAGGCCCCGTAGCTACAGTGAAAGGAACTCTTTTTCTATGCTATTAATATTTTTCTATGCTTCCAACTTTGTGGGAACAGTTTGGGGACGCCCTTTTCTCTTCCAGCTTCACTGTGCCACAGTGCACAAAGAAAGGTCGATAAAGACCTTAGCTGAGTTTGGTGTGGAAGAACTAGACTGCCCTGAATAGAGACTGACCTCAAAGGCATCAAACAGCTTTTGGATAAACTACAACAGAGACTGCAAGCCTGGCTTTCATGTCCAACTCAGTGCCTGACCTCACAAATGCTCTTCTGGATGAATGAATGCAAAACTTGTGGAAAGCCATCTCAGAAGAGTGGCAGCTGTTGTAGCTGCAGAGGGGGGACCAACACCATATTGATCCCTGTGGATTTGGAATGGGACGTCAGAAAAGTCCCCGTAGGTGTAATTACCAGTGGTCCCAATGTTTTTCTCCAAATAGTGAATCAATAGACATATAAACAACACACTAAGGGAATACTGTGGAAAAAATTCCTGCAGTCATCATCATTTTATTCAGCTAGAAAAATATTTTATTAACTTAAAATGTTTCGTTTTTTATTTTTGCTAAGATTAAAAGTGACAAAATGATTAAATGATTCTATAATAGTTGTATGTACAGAATAGATTTAACAGTTGTCACCTTTATAAATGCTAATTAAATATCATATTGCAAAGTGACTACAGTAATCCTTATGCACTGAACTGGGATCTGTTGTAATTCTGGTTAGCTGATTTCCTTATGTTTTCAGCCTCTCCTTCCTACTATTTCCCCTGGGGAAAGCAACCATTATGTCAGTGATTTGGATACTATCAGCAAGCACGATAAAACATTTTATCACTTAACTATGGTGGGTACTATGCCCTTATGTCTATTTCTTCTGAACATTTTTTTTACAAATTCCTTGATCTCGGCAGTGTTCAGAGAATATACAATAGGGTTCAGCATGGCAGGAACACAATATGAGAGTGATGTATTGATTATCCTGGCACTGGGGTCAATTGGGATATAGAGTGCAGGTATGTAAAGGCCCAATATTGGAATATAAAACACTGACACTAGTATTAGGTGAGAAAAACAGGTCTTTAGGGCTTTCAGACGTCCTTCCCAGGAGGCAATTTTAGACAGTGCCAGCAAAATGCTTGCATAAGATAAACTAATTACAAACACTGGCAAAAATAGATATAAAACAATGGATACCGTTGCAAATGCTCTACTTGGGGTATTATCATTACATGCCAGTCGGTATATAGGTCCATGGTCACAGAAATAGCTATCGATCACTATGGATTTACAGAAGGACAGTTTGATGATGAAAATCATTCCGACAATCATATAGGTACAATTGAATATCCATCCAACAGTAACAATAATACCCATCGATGTATTCGTCACAATGCTGTGGTATCTCAATGGAAAGCAAATTGCAACAAACCTGTCATACGCTAGAACAGTAAGCATAACAGACTGCACAGAGTTGAAGAAATGTACAAAAAACATATTTGCCAAGCAAGCACCATAGGTAATTTGTTGTATATTGAATATAACATTTTGAACCACATTAGGAAAAATAGCTGTGCTCTCACCCAAGTCAGCTATAGCTAAACTAAAAATTGCCATATACTTTGGGGTGTGTAGACTATGGTGTATGTAAATAATAAATGTGACCAAGGAGTTTCCCAATACAGTCACAGCGTAAACTAAACACAGAAAAATAAAATAAAATTTGGCATGAGGCAAATTAGAAAATCCACTGATATGGAAAAAATCAGGACGCACTAAAGAGTTTGCTGTATCGTTTTGGTAAATTATCCCAGACATGTTCTCTCAGCATCAATCTTCTTCAGTCCTCACAGTCCTGGGAATTAAAACTTGTTAACATTTCTGAAAATTTAGTTCTCCAGTTCCAATTCAGGCTTGCCATAATTGTATCCCCGGCACAAGATCCTGGGTACATCCTGTGTGAATACTACGATTTTTCATCATATATATATATATATATATATATATATATATATATATATATATATATATATATATATATATATATATATATATATATATGATATGATGAAAAATATTGGAGACGAAAATTAGTTACATAACACATTTGTCTCCTTCTAGAGGATTATCATGTCGATCTTTAGTCTATTTTAAAGCCTATACTTCATGCAGAAAAATGTATACAAATCTACAACACAATGTCTAAAACAACTTGCAAAAAACACTGAATGTTAAGGCTAAAATTATCATAAATAATTGCCTACATCAAATAGAGGGTTTTGTTGTATTTACATGAAACTAATAAATATTAATGGTTGTTAAACTACTCAGATTTAAAATTATGCTGAACTTTTGGGGAGTGTAGTTACTTGCCTGGTGGCACTCAGACACCTGGAAAATAATTAGAAATAAATATTAATAAATATTACATAAATACATATTTTAAAACGGCTGGTCTTTTTTCTAAAAGTAAAGCTGTGGCACAATACTAATACACTTAAGACAGTGTTTTCCTTTTTTGTATAAAACAGTGTATAATAACTTAGTTTTTACTGGGTGTATTAATGGATATATTAATGACATGAGCATAACCTGACAATAATCACGGATGCCAGTTTTTTCCAATCTTTTGTTTATTTGAACACAAAAGTAGCAGGCCTATATTTAAAAGTAATATATTGTTTTCTGGCACTGCAATGATGTAAAGGTTAAGTAGTTACAGGATATGAATGCATGGACACATGAATAAGTTAATGTCTTGCAGGGTTGGTTAATATAGATTACCTGTACTACTGCAGCCGCAGATCTCCAGCACTGTAAATGTGCTATCAATATGTCCCTAGAAAAAAATAATATATATACTCATAGAAATTACAGTGCAGCACAAATATTAAAGGCTGTCACCTAAATGTTTAAAAGTTTTTGTTAAATTAATATGTTGTTAAAAACTTGAGAGTAAAAAAAATATATGCATGATACTCACTTTAAGTCGAAGACAACAAATATTACTTGTAAATCTCTCTTCAAAGCTTTTCTTTTCAGGTTAAGGTTAATGGTGGTCAATTGTCCTTTTATACATTATACTCTGTGATGAAAAAACAGGGAAACAATGATGACTGGATCACCTGACTCACGTCACTGGCCCCCAGATGCTAACAGGAACAATCAAGGGATTGAACATATTCTTTGCTAGTTTAATTTAGGAGGTGTTGCCATTTCCATTTTTGGTATTTCGTATTTGCCAATTTAAATACACAAACCCTTTACTAGATGTGATCAGGGTGCTGTCAGTTACGGCACTACAGCCATATGACACGATTCCCCGAAGGGTGACCTAGCTCGCAGGATACTCATTGCTGAGGACCCGAGCAGCTGGACCAGGCCAAGGAGACACCCATGTAACACCTGGCTGGGGCAGATAGATGGCCATTTCTGGAGGGTTAGGGTTAGGGTTACATGGGGGGCTTGCCAACTGGGATCCCATGTGGTGGGTGCGGCTGAACCAGTGCATGCTCCCCAACCTGACCTGAACTGAGGGAATACATGTTTACTGAAATCTCATTTATTAGCATAAAATGAAATATCAGATTTTGTGAGAAACATCTATGTAAATAATTAGCATGTTATGGGGTAATGCTTCAGGCACCACTCACTCTTTTTGGTGGAGGTATGAATACATAGAAAGAACAAGGTAAAAAAAATATATAATTTATAATCAATAAAATATTACTTAATTTTTATTGCATCTTAGATACAAATGAACATGGGGACATTAAATGATGCATGGTAGAAACAAGTTATTTAATGTGTGCAGGTAACGTGTGCAATTCAAATAAGACAGTGCTTCTAATTGAGGCTGCACAATTCTGGGTAAAACAGAAGAGAGCAGTGTTTTTCAACCTTGGGATCGCGACCCCATGTGCGGCCGCCTGGAATTCAAATGGGGTCCCCTGAAATATCTAGTACAGTGGTACCTCAGAACTCGAATTTAATCCGTTCAGAACTCCGGATCGAATCCTAAAAAGTTCGAGTTGTGATCGAATTTTCCCCATAATAAATAATGGAAAACCAATTAATTGGTTCCCGGCCCCAAAAAATTACACCTAAATATGTTTTTTTAGCATTTAAACACAAAATTAACCGGATAAAACAAGAAGAGCATATACTGTACTAAACACATTTAAGCACATTTATCAAAACAGTAATTTGTAAAGTAAGAAAATAAATGTATCCAAACAATGTGTCCTGCTCCGATCGTCCGCTCCTTCCGTGTGCCACGTCCCAAGGGGTTAATGGGAAACTGAAGGGGCATAAGGAACAGACAGCGTAACAATGCACAACACTACAATGACAGAACTAGGGAAACAAACTCTGACGTGGACTTAAATACACCAAACTAATAAGGACAACTCAAAACAGCTGTGAAACACTGGGAATCCACATGATGTTAACGAGGGGGGCATGGCACAGGAGGATCAGCACAATTGGGGTGTGACAGAACCCCCCCCTCAAAGGCACGCACACCGGGCGCACCTCAGGGGAGCGGAGGAACGGGACCGGGGACACAGGACCTGGAAAACAAAAGCAAAACATCAACAAGTCACAGGGAACAACACAGACACACAGAACAGGCACAAAGAGAACAACTCAGACAACAAACAACAAACCACAGGGAACGCAGTCAGACACAGGGGCACCAAACACGGGAACACGGAACCCAAGGAGAGGGACAACGATGGGACAACACCAGGGGAAACACCCACAGGAGACACAAAGGGACCGGAAAGCACAGAGGGAGGGAAGCAAACACAGGGGGCACAAAGGCAGAAGGCAAGGAGGCAAAGAGCGGGGGGAAATGGGGAGCCAGAGGGAACCCCAGCAGGTGAGGGGCAGAAGCCGCAGGGGCAGCAGGTGACCGCGAGGCCAGAGCCAGAGGGACCCTCGGCGAGCACAAGGAGGGAGCAGGAGGGAACGCCGAAGGTGGCAAGGAGGAAGGCGGAGGGACTGACGGAGGGGGCAAGGAGGAAGAGGAAGGGGACACAGGCGAAGGGGAGGAAGGAGCAGCAGCCGCGGCAGTCGAAGGCGCAGCCACCATCGGCCAAGATGTAACCGAGCGACGAGTCGGAGATGGAGGACCCGCAGGTGACCGACGAGGCGCCAGAGGCAGGACTGCAGCCAGCCAAAGAGGCGCCGGAGGCGACTGCCGAGCTAAAGCCAGGGGGACTGAAGGCAACCACCGAGCTGGAGCCAGAGGCCCCGCAGGCGACCGCCGAGCCACAGCCAGGGGAACCGAAGGCGAGCCAGGGGGCAGGGTGGGCGAGACCCGACCCCAGCGCAGGTGTCCCCTCCCTTTCCAGGAGACAGAGGTGGGTACCTGGCTGGGACCTGCCACACTGGGGTGATGGTGGAGGAGTCACTGGGGAGGTCAGGGTGATCCCTGAGGGGTCCCATTCAAGCTCCTCCTCCATCTCCACTAAGGGTGGAGGAGCAATGGTTCGACAGATGGGGACCTCCTCAGGGACTGGGACCGGAAGTACGGGAGTAATGTCTGGGGGATCATGGATGTCTTGGGGGATGGGATCTGGGGGCAGAGCAGGAACCCCAGGGGATGAAGCAGGAACCATGGGGGATGGCACATCACGCTGGCTCAGGAACCACGGGGGACTGGGCAGGGACCTCGGGCGATTAAGCAGGAGGAACTAAAACCACAGGGGGCGCTGCAGGCACGGGAACCACAGGTGGCGCTGCAGGCACGGGAACCACGGGGGGCGCTGCGGGTACAGCCGGCACGGGGAACACGGGGGGTGCTACGGGAACAGCTGGCACAGGAACCACGGGGGGTGGAGCCGGGAACGGGCGCCGTCTGCTTCCAGAACCAGGGAACCCATGGGATAGCGTGCCAAATGGACCTGGCCCCTTTAAGGATCATGTGCGTCCCAGAAAATGGGCAAGCAGCTGACGTGGGCAGCACAGTGGCGGGAAGAAGATCAGGGTCAGCAGTAGCTGGCATGAACACCGCCGGGTTCAGAATCGGGAGGGGGTCCTCCCGACACCCGGCAGGGGAAGCAGCGGAGAGCGAGATAGCCCCCAGGAAAATCTTGTGCGCGACTTACTTGTTTTCTCCACTTTTTCATTTTCCCAATTGCTGTTGTTGGTGGCGAAGTCTGGAGCACCTCTGGCAATTCCCCGAAAGGACCGTAAGCCAATCCATGAGCTGCGGCTTCCCGTTTTAAGTTTGCCTCAGCCACCCCGCGTCTCAGCCGCCTCAGATTTTCATGCACCTCCCCGGCCAGGTGCACATCTCCGGACAGGGACATCTCTTCCAGGATGTCTCTGCACCGGTAGGCTAGAGCCCGAAACAGGGGATCATCCCGGAATTCGGGCTGATCAAGCCAATGTATTACCTCGTCCGTAACGCTGAGGTATTCCTCCTGCAACATCCGAGGTGTCTTCTTTTGGAGCTCTGTCATTCTGTCATACGTTGCAGCGCCAGACCAGGGAAGCAAGCAAGGGAGATATGGACTGTGGTAAAATAAAGCGATTTAATGGGAAACCGAAGGGGCATAAGGAACAGACAGCGTAACAATACACAACACTACAATGACATAACTAGGGAAACAAACTCTGACTTGGACTCAAATACACCAAACTAATAAGAATCCACATGAGGTTAACGAGGGGGGTGTGGCACAGGAGGATCAGCACGATTGGGGTGTGACATTAATAAAAAGTTATTGCCTTTTTTGTTGTAGGGGAGTGGTTTGGGGTTGTGTTTGCTAGGGCACCTAGAGTTAGATCAAGCAAGACCTAGTATCGCCACTGCAGTGAAAGTTTCCACATTGGTGCACCACTAAGAATATGTGTCAAGGAGGAGTCTTGTGCAGATTCAGGGAGAGAAGCCAGCTTTATTTGGGGTAGGGCAAAACTGGAGACTGGTGGTGAGATAAACAGTATGGCAATCCAACACAATACAAATTGAGAGATAAAAGCTGGAGTCAGGAAACAAGCGATGGTTGGGCGATGTATATCGGTGATCAGAGGGATCAGACAGGCACACAGTAGTCGGTGCGCAGGTAAAGGTCGGGCGATGTACGTCAGAGTTCCGGGCACCAAGCTTGTCTCGGAATCTGGGGATGGAAATCGGGGTCAAGAAAACCAGGCAGGCAGGCAAACAAGAAAAAAAAAAAAACGCTCAAACTCCGGACAAACCATGAAGTCTCATGTCTGGCCATGATACCAGATGAGAACAAGTAAACCAGACACTCAGAGTTAACCCTCTGGGGTCTAGGGGTAGGGAACACACATTCACTGACTGGGGCATGATCACACATTTCTTTCAATATCATAAACTTAATTCATGGAAAATAAATTCTTATATATTTGTTTTGCCATTAAACTCATCTTTATTTTAATATACTTTGTAAACATGTCAGATTAATGTTAAGTTTATAATTTGACATCAAAGTATAGACATTGCAAAATGCAGTTTGGAACACTTACAGAAACATTATTAAAGTTTGTTTCGATCCCAGATATCTGATCAGCAAAGTCTTGGGTACATGAAGATGACTAAATGGTGTAGTTGCAACATTCAGTTGGATAAATAAATAAGAAAAACCGAACTCATGTCACTATTTCTGGCTCCTTTCATTGAATATGTAGCAACTTTCATGTGTATGGATGAGCCATTGACACCTGGCCACATCCCCCCCCCCCCTTTTATGGCACTGATGGGGACGTATCTGGATTGCGTTTCACCATTGCGTTGTTCATCAAATTACCATGCCAATGCGATTTCAATATGCGCTAATGCGGCTATTTAGAATGTGAATAGCGATCTTTGGGTTACAGCGGTACTACACGCCCCCATTGCAGGTAAAATCAAGTAAGATAACATGGTTTACTTTTTTGCTGATTTAACCTAATATTAAAAACTCTAATACTTCTGACAATGGGTGTTTTGAAAAGAAGACAGATTACGGATTTATTCAGCATTTTTTTCATGATTCTACATAAATATTTCAGCGAGATATAAACTGAAATAGAAGCGAAAAATACGCTGTGTCGACTGATCACATTGGGCTTGAGGAGAGAAACATAAAATGTAGGGTGGACCCATCGCATGGCTCCCGGTAGATGCAGCAGTGGGGCTGATTATCTTGGGTATGGGGAAAGGACCTATGAAATGAGGTGCCAGCTTACGGGAGGAAATTCGGAGAGGAAATAGATAGAGATTGCTTAGCCAGACACTCTGTCCCACTTGGAGAGGAGGGGCCACAGAGCAGCACCAACTGACATACTTCTCCGTGCAGACATGGGAGTGTAATAAGCAAGACTAGGATAACCTCCAGGTCTGCTGACAGCACTGGGTACCACAACCTCCACCTCCAATGCTGGAAACAATGGCAGTTGGTTAGCCCAAGAAACACTGAAACAACAACCATCCTGTGGATGAAACGAGCAGAGAGTTATGGGCATATTCTCCCAAGGGAGGAATTCATTCCAGGACCCCGGCAAGTGGGAGGCTAAGCAGTGCAACATTCTTTCCAGGTTTTGGTTGGCCCTCTCTGTCTGACCATTCGTTTGCGGGTGGAACCCAGAGTAAATGCTTGCAGTAGCACCAGTCAACTTACAAAACTTCCATCAGAAATGGGAGACAAACTGCGGCACTCTGTTGGAAACCACGTTGAGTAGCAATCCATGGAGTTTGAATACATGGTCGATGAGTAGCTGCACTGTCTCTTTCGCTAAATCCCCTGGATGGAGTCCGGTCACAATATCCAAGGCCCTATAGAACCAGTGATGACGGGGAACGAGAAGGGGTTGTAACAAACCGTTTGGAGCCTGAGAGGAGTTCTTATTCCAGGCAGGACAAGAAGCTATATAACTGAGAAAATCACATAGCATAGAAGGCCACCAGAAGCATTGCTGAAGCAAGGATCTGGTTCTATGGACTCCGGCGTGACAGGTTAAGCGAGAGCAGTGTCCCCACTGGTGAGTCTGTGAGCGTAAAAAATCAGGTATGTAGAGTCCGTTAGCCGGACACCCCTCAGGTGGTTGAACAAAACATTGGACTGCTTGGACAGCTTCTTCGATTCCCCAGGACACTACTCCTTCAAAACAAATGGCTGGAAGAATGGGAGTGGGATCCCTCAAACTGTCAGGAAATCATTATTTTCATTTTAATTATTTTTGCTGTGACAACAATGATACAACACGAGTTGGCAGTAAGATGTATTGGGGAATTTCAAGTTTCCGGTAGAGACTTGATCAAAGAGGACTGATACAATGTCAGGTTGATAAACAGCACTGGCGATTCAGTAGAGAATAGATATAAAACAATATTGGAAGGAAAAGAGTAATGTTGTAACTATCAGGGGTGCGTTTCCCAAACAATGATGGAAGTTAGCATTAACGATGCGTCATACTATGGTAGTTCAAACTAACCAACATCCGGAGTACGACTGTTTCCCAAAAACCTTGTACCACAGTAGTTTGAAACACGTTATTTTTTAACTACCGTAGTTCGAAACTACAATGGTTTCAGCGATGATTGGGCTGACTCACGGTGAGTCGTGCACAAAAACTAACATTTAAACATCAATGGTCTAACTTTCACAGCCGATTGCGTACAAAACTCGCGAACTGTGTAATAACATATAAATATACACTCACCTAAAGGATTATTAGGAACACCTGTTCAATTTCTCATTGATGCAATTATCTAATCAACCAATCACATGTCAGTTGCTTCAATGCATTTAGGGGTGTGGTCCTGGTCAAGACAATCTCCTGAACTCCAAACTGAATGTCAGAATGGGAAAGAAAAGTTACAACTGGGTTCACTCGAGTGTTTTAGGCATATTCCACCCATACTAAGTGAGTAGCCCACTCTGCGGGATTGTCTTTGCATAAAAAGCTCAAAGCCTTGGACACCTCCTGGTTGGTTCTTTCGGCCAGTCCATTGGACTGGGGGTGGTAGGCAGAAGACAGACTTAGGGAGATGTGAAGTTTAGCGCAGAAGGCACGAAACACCTGCGAGGAGAATTGCAGACCACGATCCGATACTACATCCTCTGGGATGAGAAATACCCCGGCCAGGTCCATCACAGTCAGAAGCTTAGGAAGAGCAAGAAGTCGACACATTTCGGAGAAGTGGTCGACCGCTGTTCCCTTTCGAGAGGGGAAGCTCCATTATGAAGTCCATCGTGATATGGGACCAGGGACGCGATGGGATCAGCAGTGGGTAAAGCAGTCCGGCCGGAGGTAAGTGTGATGCCTTAAGTTTGGCACTAATACCTTCATGCCACCAACCGGAGCATTGCGGAGACCCCCGGGTGCCTGGAACTATAGCAGGTATGGACCCACCTGAGGACTGCTGGTCTGTGTGCGGTAGGTACATACAATTTTCCAGGGGGTCAGCTGGCAGGTGGAGTTGTATGATCGTTAGCAGCTTGGAGGGTTTCTTCTATAGGCCAAGAGATGGTGGCAGTGAAGCTTGAAGGGGCTAGGAAGGGAACAGTGCGATCCATCTCTGCCGCGAGGTCGTACTGCTGGGAGAGTGCATCGGCTTTGATGTTCTTCGGTCCTGGAAGGTAAGTCACTACAAAATTAAACCGAGTGAAGAACATAGCCCAGCGGGCCTGGCGAAGATTTAGTCTTTTAGCGGTTTGCAAATATTTGAGGTTCCGGTGATCGGTGAGGACCTGGAAGGGGTGACCAACCAATGTCTCCATTCCTCTAAAGCTAGTTGGATTGCCAGAATTTCTTGGTTCCCCACTTCATAGTTCCGTTAGGCAGGGGTGAGTTTTTTAGAGAAGTACGCACAGGGGTGTCAGCGACTGGTTACCAGGTCTCTCTGTATGAGGATGCCTCCCACTCCAGCCTCAGATGTGTCCACCTCCACCTCAAAAGGATCCTCCGGATATGGTTGTCGAAGGATGGGTGCGGAGCAAAAGGCATCTTTAAGCTTCTGGAAGGTGTGGTCCGCCTCCAGGGTCCACTGCAGTCGGGGCCTTTTTCCTCAGATGAGGGAGGTGAATGGAGCGGCTACCTGGCTGAAATTTCTCACAAACCGGCGGTAAAAGTTAGCAAACCCGAGAAACCATTGTAGTTCTTTAACTGTGTGTCTGTGGAGACCAAGTCATGCGTGAAAATGATTCCTCATGCTCCTTGAAACACTCTTTGACAATTTGAACCCAATGAATCTTGGCATTCTTTAAACAGTATGATTACATGAAAGAACCAGATGTACTCTATAATAACACATATATAAATAAAATGAAATAAAAAGCCATTATGTCTCCGTAACGAGCGTCATGCACCCACACGTTTCTAATGCGGCACTCAAATACCGTTTAATAATGCACCACTCATTTCAATGTGGGTTTTTTGCTAATAAGTGCGATGTCATTCACAGACAGAGACGTGGCTATTGCGTTCAGGTTGACTACAGTTTTTATTCTGTCTATTTCAACAGATAAATTAATACGAAGAATACTCAAAGTCCATGTTTCACTCTCAAAACACCACACAGCCACAGTTAGCCGTTTACATTTTAAGTCAAGTCCATCTAAGCATATTTGATTAACTTTTTAACAATTGATTGTTTTAAGCATTAGCCGCAGCATTAAGTTTTTCCCATTCTTAACACTTATCTATTAAATGTCAGGTTTTAACATGTCATAGCGCCAAGGTACTATTTTATACATTACAATAAAAGAAACAAACAGACTTGAAACAGTCATAAACGTGTACCGGCCATCACATACGCTATTAACTCTCCGAGGCGCGCGGCTGTAGAGTAAGCATTCACCATGAAGGCGCGACTCACGCCATTTTAGAGATTCGCGCATGTTAGCAAAACACAGTCTAACATTACATTTACATCACAGCACATACATTAATTCACCAATTGAAACGTATCACCCGTGCACTTAATTACAATTATTTAGGGACAGAGCCATTTACTAACCTATTTGGAGAAAGTGAGCAGACAGAGACGTGGCTATTGCGTTCAGGTTGACTACAGTTTTTATTCTGTGGTTTCCGCCTCTGCACATACATTTCTCCATAGCCTGGCGTCCCCTAATGGAAGGGAGCAAACTGCCTCCAATATCATTAGTGGTTAATTAAACGTATTGAAACAAAACTTGTGGGTTCCCCTTTTTTTTTTTTAAAAGAAACTTATTTACGTGGTCTTCCTTTTAATTTTAATAACTTTTTGAACAATTAAATCTTTTACCAATTCTAGCTTCTATATTTATTTATTTATTTTTACTATTTTAAGAAATTATTTTTCTGTTATCAGCCTTAACCCTTTACACTTCCAACTTTGTGGGAACAGTTTGGGGAAGCACTTTTCTCTTCCAGTTTGGCTGTGCCACAGTCAATAAAGACATTAGCTGAGTTTGGTGTGGAAGAACTAGACTGCCCTGAATAGAGCCTGACTTCAACCGCATCAAACAGCTTTTGGGTAAACTACAACAGAGACTGCAAGCCCGGCTTTCATGTCCAACATCAGTGCCTGACCTCACAAATGCTCTTCTGAATGAATGGGCAAAAATTCCCATAGACAAACTGCAAAACTCGTGGAAAGCCTTTTCAGAAGAATGGCAGCTGTTGTAGCTGCAAAGGGGGGATTAACACCATATTGATGCCCGTGGATTTGGAATGGAATGTCATAAAAGACCCTGTAGGTGTAATTACCAGTCGTCCCAATATTTTTCTCCAAATAGTGTATCAATAGACACATAAACAACAGATTAAGGAATATTGTAATATTCTTGCAGTCATCATTATTTTATTCAGCTAGAAAAATATTTTATTAACTTAAAATGTTTTGTTTTTTAGTTTTGCTAAGATTAAAAGTGACTAATGATTAAATACAGTATCCATAAATTATGATGCTTTAATAGTTTAATAGTTATATAGGTGTAATAGTGTACAATAGTTGCATAGAATGATTTAATTGTTATCTTTATACATGCTAATTCAAGATTATATTGCAAAGTGACTACAGTAACCCTCGTGTACTGAACTGGGATCTGTTGTAATTCTGGTTAGCAGATTTCCTTACGTTTTCAGCTTCTCCCTCCTATAATTTCCCCTGGGGAAAGTCAGGCTATTTAAGCAACCATTATCTCAGTGAATTGGATACTATCAGCAAGCATGATAAAAATATTTTATCACTTAACTATGGTGGGTACTATGCCCTTATGTCTATTTCTTCCGAACATTTTTTTTACAAATTCTTTGATCTCGGCAGTGTTCAGAGAATATACAATAGGGTTCAGCATGGCAGGAACACCATATGAGAGTGATGTATTGATTATCCTGGCACTGGAGTCAATTGGAATATAGATACCAGCTATGTAAATGCACAGTAACGGAATATAAAATACTGACACTAGTATTAGGTGAGAAAAACAGGTCTTTAGGGCTTTCAGACGTCCTTCCCAGGAGGCAATTTTAGACAGTGCCAGCAAAATGCTTGCATAAGATAAACTAATTACAAACATTGGTAAAAATAGATGTAATACAATGTATACCTTTGCTAATGTTATACTTGGAGTATTATCATTACATGCCAACCGGTATATAGGTCCATGGTCACAGAAATAGCTATCGATCACTGTAGATTTACAGAAGGACAGTTTGATGATGAAAATCATTCCAACAATCATGTAGGTACAATTGAATATCCATCCAACAGTGACAATAATACCCATCGATTTATTCGTCACAATGCTGTGGTATCTCAATGGAAAGCAAATTGCAACAAACCTGTCATACGCTAGAACAGTAAGCATGACAGACTGGACGGAGTTGAAGAAATATACAAAAAACATATTGGCCAAGCAAGCACCATAGGTAATTTCATGTGTATTGAATATAATATTTTGAACCACATTAGGAAAAATAGCTGTGCTCTCACCCAAGTCAGCTATAGCTAAACTAAATACTGCCATATACTTTGGGGTGTGTAGACTACGGTCTATGTAAATAATAAATGTGACCAAGGAGTTTCCCAATACAGTCACAGCGTAAACTAAACACAAAAAAAAAAAGTAATATTTGGCATGAGGCAAATTAGAAAATCCACTGATATGGAAAAAATCTGGACGCACTAAAGACTTTGCTGTATCGTTTTGGTAAATTATCCCAGACATGTTCTCTCAGCATCAATCTTCTTCAGTCCTCACAGTCCTGGGAATTAAATCTTGTTAACATTTCTGAAAATCCAATCCTCCAGTTCCAATGCAGACTGTCTGCAAAGCCACAATTGTATCCCAGGCACGAGAGAGGGTACATCCTGGGTAAATATTAACACACACACACACACACACTATATATATATATATATATATATATATATATATATATATATATATATATATATATATATATATATATATATACACTCACCTAAAGGATTATTAGGAACACCATACTAATACGGTGTTTGACCCCCTTTCGCCTTCAGAACTGCCTTAATTCTACGTGGCATTGATTCAACAAGGTGCTGAAAGCATTCTTTAGAAATGTTGGCCCATATTGATAGGATAGCATCTTGCAGTTGATGGAGATTTGTGGGATGCACATCCAGGGCACGAAGCTCCCGTTCCACCACATCCCAAAGATGCTCTATTGATGCTCTAGCATCAACAAGGCATTTTTCACCCACAGGACTGCCGCATACTGGATGTTTTTCCCTTTGCACACCATTCTTTGTAAACCCTAGAAATGGTTGTGCGTGAAAATCCCAGTAACTGAGCAGATTGTGAAATACTCAGACTGGCCCGTCTGGAACCAACAACCATGCCACGCTCAAAATTGCTTAAATCACCTTTCTTTCCCATTCTGACATTCAGTTTGGAGTTCAGGAGATTGTCTTGACCAGGACCACACCCCAAATGCATTGAAGCAACTGCCATGTGATTGGTTGATTAGATAATTGCATTAATGAAAAATTGAACAGGTGTTCCTAATAATCCTTTAGGTGAGTATATATATATATGATCAGGAATATTGCAGAGGAAAATTAGTTACACAATACATTTCTCTCCATCTAGATTCTAGAGGATTATCATCTCGATCTTTAGACTATTTGAAAACACCAGCCTATACTTTATGCAGAAAAATACTCTGTTTTATATAGAAATCTACAATACAATGTCTAAAACAACCTGCAAAAAACACTGCATGTTAATGCTAAATTTATCATTAAAAACTGTTGTCTGTTAATTTATTACATAATTCTTATTGTAATAGTTGTTATTAAAACAGGAGTTTTTGTCTCAAGCCTGAGTGCATTTTATGAGTCTAAGAACTCAATTCAGTTCTGAGTTAATTATTAGTTGGTCTACATCAAATAGAGGGTTTTGTTATATTTACATGAAACTAATAAATATTAATGGCTGTGTACTCAAATTTAAAATTATGGTGAACTTTTTGGGCATGTAATTACTTGCCTGGTGGTACACAGACACCTGGAAAATACATAAATATTACATAAATACATATTTTAAAATGGCTGGTCTTTTTTCTAAAAGTAAACCTGCAATACTGATACATTTAAGACAGTGTTTTCCTTTATTGTATAAAACATTGCATAATAACTTTATTATTGGTATTAATGGATATATTAATGACATGAACATAACCTGACAATAATCACGGATGTCATGTTGGCCAGAGTTGCGAGTTTGAGTCCTGCCCCTGGTCTGTATGTATGGCGTTTGCATTGCATGCATATCCTGTATGTACAGTGTATCCCCCCCATGCTGCCTCGGATAGGTTCCAGGGCCCAACAAGCAAGTTCAGGGTGAGTGGTAGGAAGAAGGATTCTATAATAGTTACTTATTTTAAAGTGTACATGTACTTAATAACTGTATTAAGATATTGCTGATTCTATTCTTTTGTTTATTTGAACACAAAAGTAGTAGGGCTATATTTTAAAGTAATATTTTGTTTTCTGGCAGTGCAACTATGTACAGGTTAAGCAGTTACTGGAGATAAATGCATGGATACATGAATAAGTAAATGTTTTGCAGGGTTGGTTAATATACATTACCTGTTCTACTGCAGCTGCAGATCTCCAGCACTATACAGTATATGTGCTATCAATACGTCTCTAGAAAAAAAATCAAATTATAATCATAGAAATTACAGTACAGCACAAATATTAAAGGCTGTCACCTAAATGTTTAAAAGTTTTTGTTAAATTAATATGTTGTTAAAAACTTAAGAGTAAAAAAAATATATGCATGATACTCACTGGAAGTCGAAGACAACAAATATTACTTGTAAATCTCCCTTCAAAGCTATTCTTTTCAGGTTAAGGTTAATGGTGATCAGTTGCCCTTTTATACATTATTCTCTGTAATGAAAAAACAGGGAAACAAAGATGATTGGATCTCCTGACTCACGTCACTGGCCCCCAGATGCTAACAGCCATAATCAAGGGATTGTCCTTAGCACATATTCTTTGCTAGTTTAACTTAGGAGGTGTAGCCGTTTACATTTTTTTGTATTTCGTATTTTCCATTTTAAATACACAAACCCTTTATTACAGGGGTATTCAACTAAAATTTAAAGAGGTCCAGTTACAGAAAAATTCTTGAAGCAAAGGTCTGGAAGATTATAATGTCTAACTATTTAATAGTGTGATATATACTGTATTTAAGCAGCCTATTAGTTGCATCAACATTGTATGTAATCAGTACCTGACTGTCAAATCAAATTAATTCAGTACAATTCAAAAACGTTTTGATATTATTTATTGTCACGTGACATAGAACTTCGGCCAGCTGGCTGGAGTGAGATTTTCAATTCGAGATGTCTGCACACATGTAACGGGTCATACCTTGTAAATAGTCTGCTTTTGTATTTAACCGTGTAAATACACTTTTGACGTAACTAATAGGTTTTATAATGGAATAATATAGATTTGCCGTAAGATTTCCAGCATGAGTCTGAAAGCGTGAGTGTCATGCCAGATGCTTGAGATTTGGCAACCCTGAAAACGTTGGGTTACGGATGTAACCTTGGTTCTGTGAAGGAAAGAAAGGCTGCCAG
>NW_027326102.1:0-62391 GCF_048594095.1 Paramormyrops kingsleyae
CATGACAAACTAACACAAGATGAAGATTTCATTATAACTTGACATTCTGAGTTGATTTCATGAAACCTGCGCTTCCCCTATAAGAAGAGATTTTTCGTGAAGAAATCATGACAAACTAACACAAGATGAAGATTTCATTATAACTTGACATTCTGAGTTGTTTTCATGAAACCTGCGCTTCCCCTATAAGAGTTCAACCTACCATTATAGGAAAACGTGTTTTCGTGAAGAAATCATGACAAACTAACACAAGATGAAGATTTCATTATAACTTGACATTCTGAGTTGTTTTCATGAAACCTGCGCTTCCCCTATAAGAGTTCAACCTACCATTATAGGAAAACGTGTTTTCGTGAAGAAATCATGACAAACTAACACAAGATGAAGATTTCATTATAACTTGACATTCTGAGTTGTTTTCATGAAACCTGCGCTTCCCCTATAAGAGTTCAACCTACCATTATAGGAAAACGTGTTTTCGTGAAGAAATCATGACAAACTAACACAAGATGAAGATTTCATTATAACTTGACATTCTGAGTTGTTTTCATGAAACCTGCGCTTCCCTATAAGAGTTCAACCTACCATTATAGGAAAACGTGTTTTCGTGAAGAAATCATGACAAACTAACACAAGATGAAGATTTCATTATAACTTGACATTCTGAGTTGTTTTCATGAAACCTGCGCTTCCCCTATAAGAGTTCAACCTACCATTATAGGAAAACGTGTTTTCGTGAAGAAATCATGACAAACTATCACAAAATGAAGATTTCATTATAACTTGACATTCTGAGTTGTTTTCATGAAACCTGCGCTTCCCCTACAAGAGTTCAACCTACCATTGTAGGAAAACGTGTTTTCGTGAAGAAATCATGACAAACTAACACAAAATGAAGATTTCATTATAACTTGACATTCTGAGTTGTTTTCATGAAACCTGCGCTTCCCCTATAAGAGTTCAACCTACCATTATAGGAAAACGTGTTTTCGTGAAGAAATCATGACAAACTAACACAAGATGAAGATTTCATTATAACTTGACATTCTGAGTTGTTTTCATGAAACCTGCACTTCCCCTATAAGAGTTCAACCTACCATTATAGGAAAACGTGTTTTCGTGAAGAAATCATGACAAACTAACACAAGATGAAGATTTCATTATAACTTGACATTCTGAGTTTATTTCATGAAACCTGCGCTTCCCCTACAAGAGTTCAACCTACCATTATAGGAAAACGTGTTTTCGTGAAGAAATCATGACAAACTAACACAAGATGAAGATTTCATTATAACTTGACATTCTGAGTTGTTTTCATGAAACCTGCGCTTCCCCTATAAGAGTTCAACCTACAATTATAGGAAAACGTGTTTTCGTGAAGAAATCATGACAAACTAACACAAGATGAAGATTTCATTATAACTTGACATTCTGAGTTGTTTTCATGAAACCTGCGCTTCCCCTATAAGAGTTCAACCTACAATTATAGGAAAACGTGTTTTCGTGAAGAAATCATGACAAACTAACACAAGATGAAGATTTCATTATAACTTGACATTCTGAGTTGTTTTCATGAAACCTGCGCTTCCCCTATAAGAGTTCAACCTACCATTATAGGAAAACGTGTTTTCGTGAAGAAATCATGACAAACTAACACAAGATGAAGATTTCATTATAACTTGACATTCTGAGTTGTTTTCATGAAACCTGCGCTTCCCCTATAAGAGTTCAACCTACCATTATAGGAAAACGTGTTTTCGTGAAGAAATCATGACAAACTAACACAAGATGAAGATTTCATTATAACTTGACATTCTGAGTTGATTTCATGAAACCTGCGCTTCCCCTACAAGAGTTCAACCTACCATTATAGGAAAACGTGTTTTCGTGAAGAAATCATGACAAACTAACACAAAATGAAGATTTCATTATAACTTGACATTCTGAGTTGTTTTCATGAAACCTGCGCTTCCCCTATAAGAGTTCAACCTACCATTATAGGAAAACGTGTTTTCGTGAAGAAATCATGACAAACTAACACAAAATGAAGATTTCATTATAACTTGACATTCTGAGTTGTTTTCATGAAACCTGCGCTTCCCCTATAAGAGTTCAACCTACCATTATAGGAAAACGTGTTTTCGTGAAGAAATCATGACAAACTAACACAAAATGAAGATTTCATTATAACTTGACATTCTGAGTTGTTTTCATGAAACCTGCGCTTCCCCTACAAGAGTTCAACCTACCATTATAGGAAAACGTGTTTTCGTGAAGAAATCATGACAAACTAACACAAGATGAAGATTTCATTATAACTTGACATTCTGAGTTGTTTTCATGAAACCTGCGCTTCCCCTACAAGAGTTCAACCTACCATTATAGGAAAACGTGTTTTCGTGAAGAAATCATGACAAACTAACACAAGATGAAGATTTCATTATAACTTGACATTCTGAGTTGTTTTCATGAAACCTGCGCTTCCCCTACAAGAGTTCAACCTACCATTATAGGAAAACGTGTTTTCGTGAAGAAATCATGACAAACTAACACAAGATGAAGATTTCATTATAACTTGACATTCTGAGTTGTTTTCATGAAACCTGCGCTTCCCCTATAAGAGTTCAACCTACCATTATAGGAAAACGTGTTTTCGTGAAGAAATCATGACAAACTATCACAAAATGAAGATTTCATTATAACTTGACATTCTGAGTTGTTTTCATGAAACCTGCGCTTCCCCTATAAGAGTTCAACCTACCATTATAGGAAAACGTGTTTTCGTGAAGAAATCATGACAAACTAACACAAAATGAAGATTTCATTATAACTTGACATTCTGAGTTGTTTTCATGAAACCTGCGCTTCCCCTATAAGAGTTCAACCTACCATTATAGGAAAACGTGTTTTCGTGAAGAAATCATGACAAACTAACACAAGATGAAGATTTCATTATAACTTGACATTCTGAGTTGATTTCATGAAACCTGCGCTTCCCCTATAAGAGTTCAACCTACCATTATAGGAAAACGTGTTTTCGTGAAGAAATCATGACAAACTAACACAAGATGAAGATTTCATTATAACTTGACATTCTGAGTTGTTTTCATGAAACCTGCGCTTCCCCTATAAGAGTTCAACCTACCATTATAGGAAAACGTGTTTTCGTGAAGAAATCATGACAAACTAACACAAGATGAAGATTTCATTATAACTTGACATTCTGAGTTGTTTTCATGAAACCTGCGCTTCCCCTATAAGAGTTCAACCTACCATTATAGGAAAACGTGTTTTCGTGAAGAAATCATGACAAACTAACACAAGATGAAGATTTCATTATAACTTGACATTCTGAGTTGTTTTCATGAAACCTGCGCTTCCCCTACAAGAGTTCAACCTACCATTATAGGAAAACGTGTTTTCGTGAAGAAATCATGACAAACTAACACAAGATGAAGATTTCATTATAACTTGACATTCTGAGTTGTTTTCATGAAACCTGCGCTTCCCCTATAAGAGTTCAACCTACCATTATAGGAAAACGTGTTTTCGTGAAGAAATCATGACAAACTAACACAAGATGAAGATTTCATTATAACTTGACATTCTGAGTTGTTTTCATGAAACCTGCGCTTCCCCTACAAGAGTTCAACCTACCATTATAGGAAAACGTGTTTTCGTGAAGAAATCATGACAAACTAACACAAGATGAAGATTTCATTATAACTTGACATTCTGAGTTGTTTTCATGAAACCTGCGCTTCCCCTACAAGAGTTCAACCTACCATTATAGGAAAACGTGTTTTCGTGAAGAAATCATGACAAACTAACACAAGATGAAGATTTCATTATAACTTGACATTCTGAGTTGTTTTCATGAAACCTGCGCTTCCCCTATAAGAGTTCAACCTACCATAATAGGAAAACGTGTTTTCGTGAAGAAATCATGACAAACTAACACAAGATGAAGATTTCATTATAACTTGACATTCTGAGTTGATTTCATGAAACCTGCGCTTCCCCTACAAGAGTTCAACCTACCATTATAGGAAAACGTGTTTTCGTGAAGAAATCATGACAAACTAACACAAAATGAAGATTTCATTATAACTTGACATTCTGAGTTCATTTCATGAAACCTGCGCTTCCCCTATAAGAGTTCAACCTACCATTATAGGAAAACGTGTTTTCGTGAAGAAATCATGACAAACTAACACAAGATGAAGATTTCATTATAACTTGACATTCTGAGTTGTTTTCATGAAACCTGCGCTTCCCCTATAAGAGTTCAACCTACCATTATAGGAAAACGTGTTTTCGTGAAGAAATCATGACAAACTAACACAAAATGAAGATTTCATTATAACTTGACATTCTGAGTTGTTTTCATGAAACCTGCGCTTCCCCTATAAGAGTTCAACCTACCATTATAGGAAAACGTGTTTTCGTGAAGAAATCATGACAAACTAACACAAGATGAAGATTTCATTATAACTTGACATTCTGAGTTGATTTCATGAAACCTGCGCTTCCCCTATAAGAGTTCAACCTACCATTATAGGAAAACGTGTTTTCGTGAAGAAATCATGACAAACTAACACAAGATGAAGATTTCATTATAACGACATTCTGAGTTCATTTCATGAAACCTGCGCTTCCCCTATAAGAGTTCGACGTAACATTATAGGAAAACGTGTTTTCGTGAAGAAATCATGACAAACTAACACAAAATGAAGATTTCATTATAACTTGACATTCTGAGTTGTTTTCATGAAACCTGCGCTTCCCCTATAAGAGTTCAACCTACCATTATAGGAAAACGTGTTTTCGTGAAGAAATCATGACAAACTAACACAAGATGAAGATTTCATTATAACTTGACATTCTGAGTTGTTTTCATGAAACCTGCGCTTCCCCTACAAGAGTTCAACCTACCATTATAGGAAAACGTGTTTTCGTGAAGAAATCATGACAAACTAACACAAAATGAAGATTTCATTATAACTTGACATTCTGAGTTGTTTTCATGAAACCTGCGCTTCCCCTATAAGAGTTCAACCTACCATTATAGGAAAACGTGTTTTCGTGAAGAAATCATGACAAACTAACACAAAATGAAGATTTCATTATAACTTGACATTCTGAGTTGTTTTCATGAAACCTGCGCTTCCCCTACAAGAGTTCAACCTACCATTATAGGAAAACGTGTTTTCGTGAAGAAATCATGACAAACTAACACAAAATGAAGATTTCATTATAACTTGACATTCTGAGTTGTTTTCATGAAACCTGCGCTTCCCCTATAAGAGTTCAACCTACCATTATAGGAAAACGTGTTTTCGTGAAGAAATCATGACAAACTAACACAAAATGAAGATTTCATTATAACTTGACATTCTGAGTTGTTTTCATGAAACCTGCGCTTCCCCTATAAGAGTTCAACCTACCATTATAGGAAAACGTGTTTTCGTGAAGAAATCATGACAAACTAACACAAAATGAAGATTTCATTATAACTTGACATTCTGAGTTGTTTTCATGAAACCTGCGCTTCCCCTACAAGAGTTCAACCTACCATTATAGGAAAACGTGTTTTCGTGAAGAAATCATGACAAACTAACACAAAATGAAGATTTCATTATAACTTGACATTCTGAGTTGTTTTCATGAAACCTGCGCTTCCCCTATAAGAGTTCAACCTACCATTATAGGAAAACGTGTTTTCGTGAAGAAATCATGACAAACTAACACAAAATGAAGATTTCATTATAACTTGACATTCTGAGTTGTTTTCATGAAACCTGCGCTTCCCCTATAAGAGTTCAACCTACCATTATAGGAAAACGTGTTTTCGTGAAGAAATCATGACAAACTAACACAAAATGAAGATTTCATTATAACTTGACATTCTGAGTTGTTTTCATGAAACCTGCGCTTCCCCTATAAGAGTTCAACCTACCATTATAGGAAAACGTGTTTTCGTGAAGAAATCATGACAAACTAACACAAAATGAAGATTTCATTATAACTTGACATTCTGAGTTGTTTTCATGAAACCTGCGCTTCCCCTATAAGAGTTCAACCTACCATTATAGGAAAACGTGTTTTCGTGAAGAAATCATGACAAACTAACACAAAATGAAGATTTCATTATAACTTGACATTCTGAGTTGTTTTCATGAAACCTGCGCTTCCCCTACAAGAGTTCAACCTACCATTATAGGAAAACGTGTTTTCGTGAAGAAATCATGACAAACTAACACAAATGAAGATTTCATTATAACTTGACATTCTGAGTTGTTTTCATGAAACCTGCGCTTCCCCTACAAGAGTTCAACCTACCATTATAGGAAAACGTGTTTTCGTGAAGAAATCATGACAAACTAACACAAAATGAAGATTTCATTATAACTTGACATTCTGAGTTGTTTTCATGAAACCTGCGCTTCCCCTACAAGAGTTCAACCTACCATTATAGGAAAACGTGTTTTCGTGAAGAAATCATGACAAACTAACACAAATGAAGATTTCATTATAACTTGACATTCTGAGTTGTTTTCATGAAACCTGCGCTTCCCCTACAAGAGTTCAACCTACCATTATAGGAAAACGTGTTTTCGTGAAGAAATCATGACAAACTAACACAAAATGAAGATTTCATTATAACTTGACATTCTGAGTTGTTTTCATGAAACCTGCGCTTCCCCTACAAGAGTTCAACCTACCATTATAGGAAAACGTGTTTTCGTGAAGAAATCATGACAAACTAACACAAAATGAAGATTTCATTATAACTTGACATTCTGAGTTGTTTTCATGAAACCTGCGCTTCCCCTACAAGAGTTCAACCTACCATTATAGGAAAACGTGTTTTCGTGAAGAAATCATGACAAACTAACACAAGATGAAGATTTCATTATAACTTGACATTCTGAGTTGTTTTCATGAAACCTGCGCTTCCCCTACAAGAGTTCAACCTACCATTATAGGAAAACGTGTTTTCGTGAAGAAATCATGACAAACTAACACAAGATGAAGATTTCATTATAACTTGACATTCTGAGTTGTTTTCATGAAACCTGCGCTTCCCCTACAAGAGTTCAACCTACCATTATAGGAAAACGTGTTTTCGTGAAGAAATCATGACAAACTAACACAAGATGAAGATTTCATTATAACTTGACATTCTGAGTTGTTTTCATGAAACCTGCGCTTCCCCTATAAGAGTTCAACCTACCATTATAGGAAAACGTGTTTTCGTGAAGAAATCATGACAAACTAACACAAGATGAAGATTTCATTATAACTTGACATTCTGAGTTTATTTCATGAAACCTGCGCTTCCCCTACAAGAGTTCAACCTACCATTATAGGAAAACGTGTTTTCGTGAAGAAATCATGACAAACTAACACAAAATGAAGATTTCATTATAACTTGACATTCTGAGTTGTTTTCATGAAACCTGCGCTTCCCCTATAAGAGTTCAACCTACCATTATAGGAAAACGTGTTTTCGTGAAGAAATCATGACAAACTAACACAAAATGAAGATTTCATTATAACTTGACATTCTGAGTTGTTTTCATGAAACCTGCGCTTCCCCTATAAGAGTTCAACCTACCATTATAGGAAAACGTGTTTTCGTGAAGAAATCATGACAAACTAACACAAAATGAAGATTTCATTATAACTTGACATTCTGAGTTCATTTCATGAAACCTGCGCTTCCCCTATAAGAGTTCGACGTAACATTATAGGAAAACGTGTTTTCGTGAAGAAATCATGACAAACTAACACAAAATGAAGATTTCATTATAACTTGACATTCTGAGTTGTTTTCATGAAACCTGCGCTTCCCCTATAAGAGTTCAACCTAACATTATAGGAAAACGTGTTTTCGTGAAGAAATCATGACAAACTAACACAAAATGAAGATTTCATTATAACTTGACATTCTGAGTTGTTTTCATGAAACCTGCGCTTCCCCTATAAGAGTTCAACCTACCATTATAGGAAAACGTGTTTTCGTGAAGAAATCATGACAAACTAACACAAAATGAAGATTTCATTATAACTTGACATTCTGAGTTGTTTTCATGAAACCTGCGCTTCCCCTATAAGAGTTCAACCTACCATTATAGGAAAACGTGTTTTCGTGAAGAAATCATGACAAACTAACACAAAATGAAGATTTCATTATAACTTGACATTCTGAGTTGTTTTCATGAAACCTGCGCTTCCCCTACAAGAGTTCAACCTACCATTATAGGAAAACGTGTTTTCGTGAAGAAATCATGACAAACTAACACAAAATGAAGATTTCATTATAACTTGACATTCTGAGTTGTTTTCATGAAACCTGCGCTTCCCCTACAAGAGTTCAACCTACCATTATAGGAAAACGTGTTTTCGTGAAGAAATCATGACAAACTAACACAAAATGAAGATTTCATTATAACTTGACATTCTGAGTTGTTTTCATGAAACCTGCGCTTCCCCTACAAGAGTTCAACCTACCATTATAGGAAAACGTGTTTTCGTGAAGAAATCATGACAAACTAACACAAGATGAAGATTTCATTATAACTTGACATTCTGAGTTGTTTTCATGAAACCTGCGCTTCCCCTACAAGAGTTCAACCTACCATTATAGGAAAACGTGTTTTCGTGAAGAAATCATGACAAACTAACACAAAATGAAGATTTCATTATAACTTGACATTCTGAGTTGTTTTCATGAAACCTGCGCTTCCCCTACAAGAGTTCAACCTACCATTATAGGAAAACGTGTTTTCGTGAAGAAATCATGACAAACTAACACAAAATGAAGATTTCATTATAACTTGACATTCTGAGTTGTTTTCATGAAACCTGCGCTTCCCCTACAAGAGTTCAACCTACCATTATAGGAAAACGTGTTTTCGTGAAGAAATCATGACAAACTAACACAAGATGAAGATTTCATTATAACTTGACATTCTGAGTTGTTTTCATGAAACCTGCGCTTCCCCTACAAGAGTTCAACCTACCATTATAGGAAAACGTGTTTTCGTGAAGAAATCATGACAAACTAACACAAGATGAAGATTTCATTATAACTTGACATTCTGAGTTGTTTTCATGAAACCTGCGCTTCCCCTACAAGAGTTCAACCTACCATTATAGGAAAACGTGTTTTCGTGAAGAAATCATGACAAACTAACACAAGATGAAGATTTCATTATAACTTGACATTCTGAGTTGTTTTCATGAAACCTGCGCTTCCCCTATAAGAGTTCAACCTACCATTATAGGAAAACGTGTTTTCGTGAAGAAATCATGACAAACTAACACAAGATGAAGATTTCATTATAACTTGACATTCTGAGTTTATTTCATGAAACCTGCGCTTCCCCTACAAGAGTTCAACCTACCATTATAGGAAAACGTGTTTTCGTGAAGAAATCATGACAAACTAACACAAAATGAAGATTTCATTATAACTTGACATTCTGAGTTGTTTTCATGAAACCTGCGCTTCCCCTATAAGAGTTCAACCTACCATTATAGGAAAACGTGTTTTCGTGAAGAAATCATGACAAACTAACACAAAATGAAGATTTCATTATAACTTGACATTCTGAGTTGTTTTCATGAAACCTGCGCTTCCCCTATAAGAGTTCAACCTACCATTATAGGAAAACGTGTTTTCGTGAAGAAATCATGACAAACTAACACAAAATGAAGATTTCATTATAACTTGACATTCTGAGTTCATTTCATGAAACCTGCGCTTCCCCTATAAGAGTTCGACGTAACATTATAGGAAAACGTGTTTTCGTGAAGAAATCATGACAAACTAACACAAAATGAAGATTTCATTATAACTTGACATTCTGAGTTGTTTTCATGAAACCTGCGCTTCCCCTATAAGAGTTCAACCTAACATTATAGGAAAACGTGTTTTCGTGAAGAAATCATGACAAACTAACACAAGATGAAGATTTCATTATAACTTGACATTCTGAGTTCTTTTCATGAAACCTGCGCTTCCCCTATGAGTTCAACCTACCATTATAGGAAAACGTGTTTTCGTGAAGAAATCATGACAAACTAACACAAGATGAAGATTTCATTATAACTTGACATTCTGAGTTGTTTTCATGAAACCTGCGCTTCCCCTATAAGAGTTCAACCTACCATTATAGAAAAACGTGTTTTCGTGAAGAAATCATGACAAACTAACAGAAGATGAAGATTTCATTATAACTTGACATTCTGAGTTTATTTCATGAAACCTGCGCTTCCCCTACAAGAGTTCAACCTACCATTATAGGAAAACGTGTTTTCGTGAAGAAATCATGACAAACTAACACAAAATGAAGATTTCATTATAACTTGACATTCTGAGTTGTTTTCATGAAACCTGCGCTTCCCCTATAAGAGTTCAACCTACCATTATAGGAAAACGTGTTTTCGTGAAGAAATCATGACAAACTAACACAAAATGAAGATTTCATTATAACTTGACATTCTGAGTTGTTTTCATGAAACCTGCGCTTCCCCTATAAGAGTTCAACCTACCATTATAGGAAAACGTGTTTTCGTGAAGAAATCATGACAAACTAACACAAAATGAAGATTTCATTATAACTTGACATTCTGAGTTGTTTTCATGAAACCTGCGCTTCCCCTATAAGAGTTCAACCTACCATTATAGGAAAACGTGTTTTCGTGAAGAAATCATGACAAACTAACACAAAATGAAGATTTCATTATAACTTGACATTCTGAGTTGTTTTCATGAAACCTGCGCTTCCCCTATAAGAGTTCAACCTAACATTATAGGAAAACGTGTTTTCGTGAAGAAATCATGACAAACTAACACAAGATGAAGATTTCATTATAACTTGACATTCTGAGTTGTTTTCATGAAACCTGCGCTTCCCCTACAAGAGTTCAACCTACCATTATAGGAAAACGTGTTTTCGTGAAGAAATCATGACAAACTAACACAAAATGAAGATTTCATTATAACTTGACATTCTGAGTTGTTTTCATGAAACCTGCGCTTCCCCTATAAGAGTTCAACCTACCATTATAGGAAAACGTGTTTTCGTGAAGAAATCATGACAAACTAACACAAAATGAAGATTTCATTATAACTTGACATTCTGAGTTGTTTTCATGAAACCTGCGCTTCCCCTATAAGAGTTCAACCTACCATTATAGGAAAACGTGTTTTCGTGAAGAAATCATGACAAACTAACACAAAATGAAGATTTCATTATAACTTGACATTCTGAGTTGTTTTCATGAAACCTGCGCTTCCCCTATAAGAGTTCAACCTACCATTATAGGAAAACGTGTTTTCGTGAAGAAATCATGACAAACTAACACAAAATGAAGATTTCATTATAACTTGACATTCTGAGTTGTTTTCATGAAACCTGCGCTTCCCCTATAAGAGTTCAACCTACCATTATAGGAAAACGTGTTTTCGTGAAGAAATCATGACAAACTAACACAAAATGAAGATTTCATTATAACTTGACATTCTGAGTTGTTTTCATGAAACCTGCGCTTCCCCTATAAGAGTTCAACCTACCATTATAGGAAAACGTGTTTTCGTGAAGAAATCATGACAAACTAACACAAAATGAAGATTTCATTATAACTTGACATTCTGAGTTGTTTTCATGAAACCTGCGCTTCCCCTATAAGAGTTCAACCGACCATTATAGGAAAACGTGTTTTCGTGAAGAAATCATGACAAACTAACACAAAATGAAGATTTCATTATAACTTGACATTCTGAGTTGTTTTCATGAAACCTGCGCTTCCCCTATAAGAGTTCAACCTACCATTATAGGAAAACGTGTTTTCGTGAAGAAATCATGACAAACTAACACAAAATGAAGATTTCATTATAACTTGACATTCTGAGTTGTTTTCATGAAACCTGCGCTTCCCCTACAAGAGTTCAACCTACCATTATAGGAAAACGTGTTTTCGTGAAGAAATCATGACAAACTAACACAAAATGAAGATTTCATTATAACTTGACATTCTGAGTTGTTTTCATGAAACCTGCGCTTCCCCTATAAGAGTTCAACCTACCATTATAGGAAAACGTGTTTTCGTGAAGAAATCATGACAAACTAACACAAAATGAAGATTTCATTATAACTTGACATTCTGAGTTGTTTTCATGAAACCTGCGCTTCCCCTACAAGAGTTCAACCTACCATTATAGGAAAACGTGTTTTCGTGAAGAAATCATGACAAACTAACACAAAATGAAGATTTCATTATAACTTGACATTCTGAGTTGTTTTCATGAAACCTGCGCTTCCCCTATAAGAGTTCAACCTACCATTATAGGAAAACGTGTTTTCGTGAAGACATCATGACAAACTAACACAAGATGAAGATTTCATTATAACTTGACATTCTGAGTTGTTTTCATGAAACCTGCGCTTCCCCTATGAGTTCAACCTACCATTATAGGAAAACGTGTTTTCGTGAAGAAATCATGACAAACTAACACAAGATGAAGATTTCATTATAACTTGACATTCTGAGTTGTTTTCATGAAACCTGCGCTTCCCCTATAAGAGTTCAACCTACCATTATAGGAAAACGTGTTTTCGTGAAGAAATCATGACAAACTAACACAAGATGAAGATTTCATTATAACTTGACATTCTGAGTTTATTTCATGAAACCTGCGCTTCCCCTACAAGAGTTCAACCTACCATTATAGGAAAACGTGTTTTCGTGAAGAAATCATGACAAACTAACACAAAATGAAGATTTCATTATAACTTGACATTCTGAGTTGTTTTCATGAAACCTGCGCTTCCCCTATAAGAGTTCAACCTACCATTATAGGAAAACGTGTTTTCGTGAAGAAATCATGACAAACTAACACAAAATGAAGATTTCATTATAACTTGACATTCTGAGTTGTTTTCATGAAACCTGCGCTTCCCCTATAAGAGTTCAACCTACCATTATAGGAAAACGTGTTTTCGTGAAGAAATCATGACAAACTAACACAAAATGAAGATTTCATTATAACTTGACATTCTGAGTTGTTTTCATGAAACCTGCGCTTCCCCTATAAGAGTTCAACCTACCATTATAGGAAAACGTGTTTTCGTGAAGAAATCATGACAAACTAACACAAAATGAAGATTTCATTATAACTTGACATTCTGAGTTGTTTTCATGAAACCTGCGCTTCCCCTATAAGAGTTCAACCTACCATTATAGGAAAACGTGTTTTCGTGAAGAAATCATGACAAACTAACACAAAATGAAGATTTCATTATAACTTGACATTCTGAGTTGTTTTCATGAAACCTGCGCTTCCCCTATAAGAGTTCAACCTACCATTATAGGAAAACGTGTTTTCGTGAAGAAATCATGACAAACTAACACAAAATGAAGATTTCATTATAACTTGACATTCTGAGTTGTTTTCATGAAACCTGCGCTTCCCCTATAAGAGTTCAACCGACCATTATAGGAAAACGTGTTTTCGTGAAGAAATCATGACAAACTAACACAAAATGAAGATTTCATTATAACTTGACATTCTGAGTTGTTTTCATGAAACCTGCGCTTCCCCTATAAGAGTTCAACCTACCATTATAGGAAAACGTGTTTTCGTGAAGAAATCATGACAAACTAACACAAAATGAAGATTTCATTATAACTTGACATTCTGAGTTGTTTTCATGAAACCTGCGCTTCCCCTACAAGAGTTCAACCTACCATTATAGGAAAACGTGTTTTCGTGAAGAAATCATGACAAACTAACACAAAATGAAGATTTCATTATAACTTGACATTCTGAGTTGTTTTCATGAAACCTGCGCTTCCCCTATAAGAGTTCAACCTACCATTATAGGAAAACGTGTTTTCGTGAAGAAATCATGACAAACTAACACAAAATGAAGATTTCATTATAACTTGACATTCTGAGTTGTTTTCATGAAACCTGCGCTTCCCCTACAAGAGTTCAACCTACCATTATAGGAAAACGTGTTTTCGTGAAGAAATCATGACAAACTAACACAAAATGAAGATTTCATTATAACTTGACATTCTGAGTTGTTTTCATGAAACCTGCGCTTCCCCTATAAGAGTTCAACCTACCATTATAGGAAAACGTGTTTTCGTGAAGAAATCATGACAAACTAACACAAAATGAAGATTTCATTATAACTTGACATTCTGAGTTGTTTTCATGAAACCTGCGCTTCCCCTATAAGAGTTCAACCTAACATTATAGGAAAACGTGTTTTCGTGAAGAAATCATGACAAACTAACACAAGATGAAGATTTCATTATAACTTGACATTCTGAGTTGTTTTCATGAAACCTGCGCTTCCCCTATGAGTTCAACCTACCATTATAGGAAAACGTGTTTTCGTGAAGAAATCATGACAAACTAACACAAGATGAAGATTTCATTATAACTTGACATTCTGAGTTGTTTTCATGAAACCTGCGCTTCCCCTATAAGAGTTCAACCTACCATTATAGGAAAACGTGTTTTCGTGAAGAAATCATGACAAACTAACACAAGATGAAGATTTCATTATAACTTGACATTCTGAGTTTATTTCATGAAACCTGCGCTTCCCCTACAAGAGTTCAACCTACCATTATAGGAAAACGTGTTTTCGTGAAGAAATCATGACAAACTAACACAAAATGAAGATTTCATTATAACTTGACATTCTGAGTTGTTTTCATGAAACCTGCGCTTCCCCTATAAGAGTTCAACCTACCATTATAGGAAAACGTGTTTTCGTGAAGAAATCATGACAAACTAACACAAAATGAAGATTTCATTATAACTTGACATTCTGAGTTGTTTTCATGAAACCTGCGCTTCCCCTATAAGAGTTCAACCTACCATTATAGGAAAACGTGTTTTCGTGAAGAAATCATGACAAACTAACACAAAATGAAGATTTCATTATAACTTGACATTCTGAGTTGTTTTCATGAAACCTGCGCTTCCCCTATAAGAGTTCAACCTACCATTATAGGAAAACGTGTTTTCGTGAAGAAATCATGACAAACTAACACAAAATGAAGATTTCATTATAACTTGACATTCTGAGTTGTTTTCATGAAACCTGCGCTTCCCCTATGAGTTCAACCTACCATTATAGGAAAACGTGTTTTCGTGAAGAAATCATGACAAACTAACACAAGATGAAGATTTCATTATAACTTGACATTCTGAGTTGTTTTCATGAAACCTGCGCTTCCCCTATAAGAGTTCAACCTACCATTATAGGAAAACGTGTTTTCGTGAAGAAATCATGACAAACTAACACAAGATGAAGATTTCATTATAACTTGACATTCTGAGTTTATTTCATGAAACCTGCGCTTCCCCTACAAGAGTTCAACCTACCATTATAGGAAAACGTGTTTTCGTGAAGAAATCATGACAAACTAACACAAAATGAAGATTTCATTATAACTTGACATTCTGAGTTGTTTTCATGAAACCTGCGCTTCCCCTATAAGAGTTCAACCTACCATTATAGGAAAACGTGTTTTCGTGAAGAAATCATGACAAACTAACACAAAATGAAGATTTCATTATAACTTGACATTCTGAGTTGTTTTCATGAAACCTGCGCTTCCCCTATAAGAGTTCAACCTACCATTATAGGAAAACGTGTTTTCGTGAAGAAATCATGACAAACTAACACAAAATGAAGATTTCATTATAACTTGACATTCTGAGTTGTTTTCATGAAACCTGCGCTTCCCCTATAAGAGTTCAACCTACCATTATAGGAAAACGTGTTTTCGTGAAGAAATCATGACAAACTAACACAAAATGAAGATTTCATTATAACTTGACATTCTGAGTTGTTTTCATGAAACCTGCGCTTCCCCTATAAGAGTTCAACCTACCATTATAGGAAAACGTGTTTTCGTGAAGAAATCATGACAAACTAACACAAGATGAAGATTTCATTATAACTTGACATTCTGAGTTGTTTTCATGAAACCTGCGCTTCCCCTATAAGAGTTCAACCTACCATTATAGGAAAACGTGTTTTCGTGAAGAAATCATGACAAACTAACACAAAATGAAGATTTCATTATAACTTGACATTCTGAGTTGTTTTCATGAAACCTGCGCTTCCCCTATAAGAGTTCAACCTACCATTATAGGAAAACGTGTTTTCGTGAAGAAATCATGACAAACTAACACAAAATGAAGATTTCATTATAACTTGACATTCTGAGTTGTTTTCATGAAACCTGCGCTTCCCCTACAAGAGTTCAACCTACCATTATAGGAAAACGTGTTTTCGTGAAGAAATCATGACAAACTAACACAAAATGAAGATTTCATTATAACTTGACATTCTGAGTTGTTTTCATGAAACCTGCGCTTCCCCTACAAGAGTTCAACCTACCATTATAGGAAAACGTGTTTTCGTGAAGAAATTATGACAAACTAACACAAAATGAAGATTTCATTATAACTTGACATTCTGAGTTGTTTTCATGAAACCTGCGCTTCCCCTATAAGAGTTCAACCTACCATTATAGGAAAACGTGTTTTCGTGAAGAAATCATGACAAACTAACACAAAATGAAGATTTCATTATAACTTGACATTCTGAGTTGTTTTCATGAAACCTGCGCTTCCCCTATAAGAGTTCAACCTACCATTATAGGAAAACGTGTTTTCGTGAAGAAATCATGACAAACTAACACAAGATGAAGATTTCATTATAACTTGACATTCTGAGTTTATTTCATGAAACCTGCGCTTCCCCTACAAGAGTTCAACCTACCATTATAGGAAAACGTGTTTTCGTGAAGAAATCATGACAAACTAACACAAAATGAAGATTTCATTATAACTTGACATTCTGAGTTGTTTTCATGAAACCTGCGCTTCCCCTATAAGAGTTCAACCTACCATTATAGGAAAACGTGTTTTCGTGAAGAAATCATGACAAACTAACACAAAATGAAGATTTCATTATAACTTGACATTCTGAGTTGTTTTCATGAAACCTGCGCTTCCCCTATAAGAGTTCAACCTACCATTATAGGAAAACGTGTTTTCGTGAAGAAATCATGACAAACTAACACAAAATGAAGATTTCATTATAACTTGACATTCTGAGTTGTTTTCATGAAACCTGCGCTTCCCCTATAAGAGTTCAACCTACCATTATAGGAAAACGTGTTTTCGTGAAGAAATCATGACAAACTAACACAAAATGAAGATTTCATTATAACTTGACATTCTGAGTTGTTTTCATGAAACCTGCGCTTCCCCTACAAGAGTTCAACCTACCATTATAGGAAAACGTGTTTTCGTGAAGAAATTATGACAAACTAACACAAAATGAAGATTTCATTATAACTTGACATTCTGAGTTGTTTTCATGAAACCTGCGCTTCCCCTATAAGAGTTCAACCTACCATTATAGGAAAACGTGTTTTCGTGAAGAAATCATGACAAACTAACACAAAATGAAGATTTCATTATAACTTGACATTCTGAGTTGTTTTCATGAAACCTGCGCTTCCCCTATAAGAGTTCAACCTACCATTATAGGAAAACGTGTTTTCGTGAAGAAATCATGACAAACTAACACAAGATGAAGATTTCATTATAACTTGACATTCTGAGTTGTTTTCATGAAACCTGCGCTTCCCCTACAAGAGTTCAACCTACCATTATAGGAAAACGTGTTTTCGTGAAGAAATCATGACAAACTAACACAAAATGAAGATTTCATTATAACTTGACATTCTGAGTTGTTTTCATGAAACCTGCGCTTCCCCTATAAGAGTTCAACCTACCATTATAGGAAAACGTGTTTTCGTGAAGAAATCATGACAAACTAACACAAAATGAAGATTTCATTATAACTTGACATTCTGAGTTGTTTTCATGAAACCTGCGCTTCCCCTATAAGAGTTCAACCTACCATTATAGGAAAACGTGTTTTCGTGAAGAAATCATGACAAACTAACACAAGATGAAGATTTCATTATAACTTGACATTCTGAGTTGTTTTCATGAAACCTGCGCTTCCCCTACAAGAGTTCAACCTACCATTATAGGAAAACGTGTTTTCGTGAAGAAATCATGACAAACTAACACAAAATGAAGATTTCATTATAACTTGACATTCTGAGTTGTTTTCATGAAACCTGCGCTTCCCCTACAAGAGTTCAACCTACCATTATAGGAAAACGTGTTTTCGTGAAGAAATCATGACAAACTAACACAAAATGAAGATTTCATTATAACTTGACATTCTGAGTTGTTTTCATGAAACCTGCGCTTCCCCTATAAGAGTTCAACCTACCATTATAGGAAAACGTGTTTTCGTGAAGAAATCATGACAAACTAACACAAAATGAAGATTTCATTATAACTTGACATTCTGAGTTGTTTTCATGAAACCTGCGCTTCCCCTACAAGAGTTCAACCTACCATTATAGGAAAACGTGTTTTCGTGAAGAAATCATGACAAACTAACACAAGATGAAGATTTCATTATAACTTGACATTCTGAGTTGTTTTCATGAAACCTGCGCTTCCCCTACAAGAGTTCAACCTACCATTATAGGAAAACGTGTTTTCGTGAAGAAATCATGACAAACTAACACAAGATGAAGATTTCATTATAACTTGACATTCTGAGTTGTTTTCATGAAACCTGCGCTTCCCCTACAAGAGTTCAACCTACCATTATAGGAAAACGTGTTTTCGTGAAGAAATCATGACAAACTAACACAAGATGAAGATTTCATTATAACTTGACATTCTGAGTTGTTTTCATGAAACCTGCGCTTCCCCTACAAGAGTTCAACCTACCATTATAGGAAAACGTGTTTTCGTGAAGAAATCATGACAAACTAACACAAGATGAAGATTTCATTATAACTTGACATTCTGAGTTGTTTTCATGAAACCTGCGCTTCCCCTATAAGAGTTCAACCTACCATTATAGAAAAACGTGTTTTCGTGAAGAAATCATGACAAACTAACACAAGATGAAGATTTCATTATAACTTGACATTCTGAGTTGTTTTTATGAAACCTGCGCTTCCCCTATAAGAGTTCAACCTACCATTATAGGAAAACGTGTTTTCGTGAAGAAATCATGACAAACTAACACAAAATGAAGATTTCATTATAACTTGACATTCTGAGTTGTTTTCATGAAACCTGCGCTTCCCCTATAAGAGTTCAACCTACCATTATAGGAAAACGTGTTTTCGTGAAGAAATCATGACAAACTAACACAAGATGAAGATTTCATTATAACTTGACATTCTGAGTTGATTTCATGAAACCTGCGCTTCCCCTATAAGAGTTCAACCTACCATTATAGGAAAACGTGTTTTCGTGAAGAAATCATGACAAACTAACACAAAATGAAGATTTCATTATAACTTGACATTCTGAGTTCATTTCATGAAACCTGCGCTTCCCCTATAAGAGTTCGACGTAACATTATAGGAAAACGTGTTTTCGTGAAGAAATCATGACAAACTAACACAAAATGAAGATTTCATTATAACTTGACATTTGAAAACGTGTTTTCGTGAAGAAATCATGACAAACTAACACAAGATGAAGATTTCATTATAACTTGACATTCTGAGTTGTTTTCATGAAACCTGCGCTTCCCCTATAAGAGTTCAACCTACCATTATAGGAAAACGTGTTTTCGTGAAGAAATCATGACAAACTAACACAAGATGAAGATTTCATTATAACTTGACATTCTGAGTTGTTTTCATGAAACCTGCGCTTCCCCTATAAGAGTTCAACCTACCATTATAGGAAAACGTGTTTTCGTGAAGAAATCATGACAAACTAACACAAGATGAAGATTTCATTATAACTTGACATTCTGAGTTCATTTCATGAAACCTGCGCTTCCCCTATAAGAGTTCGACGTAACATTATAGGAAAACGTGTTTTCGTGAAGAAATCATGACAAACTAACACAAAATGAAGATTTCATTATAACTTGACATTCTGAGTTGTTTTCATGAAACCTGCGCTTCCCCTATAAGAGTTCAACCTACCATTATAGGAAAACGTGTTTTCGTGACGAAATCATGACAAACTAACACAAGATGAAGATTTCATTATAACTTGACATTCTGAGTTGTTTTCATGAAACCTGCGCTTCCCCTATAAGAGTTCAACCTACCATTATAGGAAAACGTGTTTTCGTGAAGAAATCATGACAAACTAACACAAGATGAAGATTTCATTATAACTTGACATTCTGAGTTGTTTTCATGAAACCTGCGCTTCCCCTATAAGAGTTCAACCTACCATTATAGGAAAACGTGTTTTCGTGAAGAAATCATGACAAACTAACACAAAATGAAGATTTCATTATAACTTGACATTCTGAGTTCATTTCATGAAACCTGCGCTTCCCCTATAAGAGTTCGACGTAACATTATAGGAAAACGTGTTTTCGTGAAGAAATCATGACAAACTAACACAAAATGAAGATTTCATTATAACTTGACATTCTGAGTTGTTTTCATGAAACCTGCGCTTCCCCTATAAGAGTTCAACCTACCATTATAGGAAAACGTGTTTTCTTGAAGAAATCATGACAAACTAACACAAGATGAAGATTTCATTATAACTTGACATTCTGAGTTGTTTTCATGAAACCTGCGCTTCCCCTACAAGAGTTCAACCTACCATTATAGGAAAACGTGTTTTCGTGAAGAAATCATGACAAACTAACACAAAATGAAGATTTCATTATAACTTGACATTCTGAGTTGTTTTCATGAAACCTGCGCTTCCCCTATAAGAGTTCGACGTAACATTATAGGAAAACGTGTTTTCGTGAAGAAATCATGACAAACTAACACAAAATGAAGATTTCATTATAACTTGACATTCTGAGTTGATTTCATGAAACCTGCGCTTCCCCTATAAGAGTTCAACCTACCATTATAGGAAAACGTGTTTTCGTGAAGAAATCATGACAAACTAACACAAAATGAAGATTTCATTATAACTTGACATTCTGAGTTCATTTCATGAAACCTGCGCTTCCCCTATAAGAGTTCGACGTAACATTATAGGAAAACGTGTTTTCGTGAAGAAATCATGACAAACTAACACAAAATGAAGATTTCATTATAACTTGACATTTGAAAACGTGTTTTCGTGAAGAAATCATGACAAACTAACACAAGATGAAGATTTCATTATAACTTGACATTCTGAGTTGTTTTCATGAAACCTGCGCTTCCCCTATAAGAGTTCAACCTACCATTATAGGAAAACGTGTTTTCGTGAAGAAATCATGACAAACTAACACAAGATGAAGATTTCATTATAACTTGACATTCTGAGTTTATTTCATGAAACCTGCGCTTCCCCTACAAGAGTTCAACCTACCATTATAGGAAAACGTGTTTTCGTGAAGAAATCATGACAAACTAACACAAAATGAAGATTTCATTATAACTTGACATTCTGAGTTGTTTTCATGAAACCTGCGCTTCCCCTATAAGAGTTCAACCTACCATTATAGGAAAACGTGTTTTCGTGAAGAAATCATGACAAACTAACACAAGATGAAGATTTCATTATAACTTGACATTCTGAGTTGTTTTCATGAAACCTGCGCTTCCCCTATAAGAGATCAACCTACCATTATAGGAAAACGTGTTTTCGTGAAGAAATCATGACAAACTAACACAAAATGAAGATTTCATTATAACTTGACATTCTGAGTTGTTTTCATGAAACCTGCGCTTCCCCTATAAGAGTTCAACCTACCATTATAGGAAAACGTGTTTTCGTGAAGAAATCATGACAAACTAACACAAGATGAAGATTTCATTATAACTTGACATTCTGAGTTGATTTCATGAAACCTGCGCTTCCCCTATAAGAGTTCAACCTACCATTATAGGAAAACGTGTTTTCGTGAAGAAATCATGACAAACTAACACAAGATGAAGATTTCATTATAACTTGACATTCTGAGTTGTTTTCATGAAACCTGCGCTTCCCCTATAAGAGTTCAACCTACCATTATAGGAAAACGTGTTTTCGTGAAGAAATCATGACAAACTAACACAAGATGAAGATTTCATTATAACTTGACATTCTGAGTTTATTTCATGAAACCTGCGCTTCCCCTACAAGAGTTCAACCTACCATTATAGGAAAACGTGTTTTCGTGAAGAAATCATGACAAACTAACACAAAATGAAGATTTCATTATAACTTGACATTCTGAGTTGTTTTCATGAAACCTGCGCTTCCCCTATAAGAGTTCAACCTACCATTATAGGAAAACGTGTTTTCGTGAAGAAATCATGACAAACTAACACAAGATGAAGATTTCATTATAACTTGACATTCTGAGTTGTTTTCATGAAACCTGCGCTTCCCCTATAAGAGATCAACCTACCATTATAGGAAAACGTGTTTTCGTGAAGAAATCATGACAAACTAACACAAAATGAAGATTTCATTATAACTTGACATTCTGAGTTGTTTTCATGAAACCTGCGCTTCCCCTATAAGAGTTCAACCTACCATTATAGGAAAACGTGTTTTCGTGAAGAAATCATGACAAACTAACACAAGATGAAGATTTCATTATAACTTGACATTCTGAGTTGATTTCATGAAACCTGCGCTTCCCCTATAAGAGTTCAACCTACCATTATAGGAAAACGTGTTTTCGTGAAGAAATCATGACAAACTAACACAAGATGAAGATTTCATTATAACTTGACATTCTGAGTTCATTTCATGAAACCTGCGCTTCCCCTATAAGAGTTCGACGTAACATTATAGGAAAACGTGTTTTCGTGAAGAAATCATGACAAACTAACACAAAATGAAGATTTCATTATAACTTGACATTCTGAGTTGTTTTCATGAAACCTGCGCTTCCCCTATAAGAGTTCAACCTACCATTATAGGAAAACGTGTTTTCGTGAAGAAATCATGACAAACTAACACAAGATGAAGATTTCATTATAACTTGACATTCTGAGTTGTTTTCATGAAACCTGCGCTTCCCCTACAAGAGTTCAACCTACCATTATAGGAAAACGTGTTTTCGTGAAGAAATCATGACAAACTAACACAAAATGAAGATTTCATTATAACTTGACATTCTGAGTTGTTTTCATGAAACCTGCGCTTCCCCTACAAGAGTTCAACCTACCATTATAGGAAAACGTGTTTTCGTGAAGAAATCATGACAAACTAACACAAAATGAAGATTTCATTATAACTTGACATTCTGAGTTGTTTTCATGAAACCTGCGCTTCCCCTACAAGAGTTCAACCTACCATTATAGGAAAACGTGTTTTCGTGAAGAAATCATGACAAACTAACACAAAATGAAGATTTCATTATAACTTGACATTCTGAGTTGTTTTCATGAAACCTGCGCTTCCCCTATAAGAGTTCAACCTACCATTATAGGAAAACGTGTTTTCGTGAAGAAATCATGACAAACTAACACAAAATGAAGATTTCATTATAACTTGACATTCTGAGTTGTTTTCATGAAACCTGCGCTTCCCCTACAAGAGTTCAACCTACCATTATAGGAAAACGTGTTTTCGTGAAGAAATCATGACAAACTAACACAAAATGAAGATTTCATTATAACTTGACATTCTGAGTTGTTTTCATGAAACCTGCGCTTCCCCTACAAGAGTTCAACCTACCATTATAGGAAAACGTGTTTTCGTGAAGAAATCATGACAAACTAACACAAAATGAAGATTTCATTATAACTTGACATTCTGAGTTGTTTTCATGAAACCTGCGCTTCCCCTATAAGAGTTCAACCTACCATTATAGGAAAACGTGTTTTCGTGAAGAAATCATGACAAACTAACACAAAATGAAGATTTCATTATAACTTGACATTCTGAGTTGTTTTCATGAAACCTGCGCTTCCCCTACAAGAGTTCAACCTACCATTATAGGAAAACGTGTTTTCGTGAAGAAATCATGACAAACTAACACAAGATGAAGATTTCATTATAACTTGACATTCTGAGTTGTTTTCATGAAACCTGCGCTTCCCCTACAAGAGTTCAACCTACCATTATAGGAAAACGTGTTTTCGTGAAGAAATCATGACAAACTAACACAAGATGAAGATTTCATTATAACTTGACATTCTGAGTTGTTTTCATGAAACCTGCGCTTCCCCTACAAGAGTTCAACCTACCATTATAGGAAAACGTGTTTTCGTGAAGAAATCATGACAAACTAACACAAGATGAAGATTTCATTATAACTTGACATTCTGAGTTGTTTTCATGAAACCTGCGCTTCCCCTACAAGAGTTCAACCTACCATTATAGGAAAACGTGTTTTCGTGAAGAAATCATGACAAACTAACACAAGATGAAGATTTCATTATAACTTGACATTCTGAGTTGTTTTCATGAAACCTGCGCTTCCCCTATAAGAGTTCAACCTACCATTATAGGAAAACGTGTTTTCGTGAAGAAATCATGACAAACTAACACAAGATGAAGATTTCATTATAACTTGACATTCTGAGTTGTTTTCATGAAACCTGCGCTTCCCCTATAAGAGTTCAACCTACCATTATAGGAAAACGTGTTTTCGTGAAGAAATCATGACAAACTAACACAAAATGAAGATTTCATTATAACTTGACATTCTGAGTTGTTTTCATGAAACCTGCGCTTCCCCTACAAGAGTTCAACCTACCATTATAGGAAAACGTGTTTTCGTGAAGAAATCATGACAAACTAACACAAAATGAAGATTTCATTATAACTTGACATTCTGAGTTGTTTTCATGAAACCTGCGCTTCCCCTATAAGAGTTCAACCTACCATTATAGGAAAACGTGTTTTCGTGAAGAAATCATGACAAACTAACACAAGATGAAGATTTCATTATAACTTGACATTCTGAGTTGTTTTCATGAAACCTGCGCTTCCCCTATAAGAGTTCAACCTACCATTATAGGAAAACGTGTTTTCGTGAAGAAATCATGACAAACTAACACAAGATGAAGATTTCATTATAACTTGACATTCTGAGTTGTTTTCATGAAACCTGCGCTTCCCCTATAAGAGTTCAACCTACCATTATAGGAAAACGTGTTTTCGTGAAGAAATCATGACAAACTAACACAAGATGAAGATTTCATTATAACTTGACATTCTGAGTTTATTTCATGAAACCTGCGCTTCCCCTACAAGAGTTCAACCTACCATTATAGGAAAACGTGTTTTCGTGAAGAAATCATGACAAACTAACACAAGATGAAGATTTCATTATAACTTGACATTCTGAGTTGTTTTCATGAAACCTGCGCTTCCCCTATAAGAGTTCAACCTACCATTATAGGAAAACGTGTTTTCGTGAAGAAATCATGACAAACTAACACAAGATGAAGATTTCATTATAACTTGACATTCTGAGTTGTTTTCATGAAACCTGCGCTTCCCCTATAAGAGTTCAACCTACCATTATAGGAAAACGTGTTTTCGTGAAGAAATCATGACAAACTAACACAAAATGAAGATTTCATTATAACTTGACATTCTGAGTTGTTTTCATGAAACCTGCGCTTCCCCTATAAGAGTTCAACCTACCATTATAGGAAAACGTGTTTTCGTGAAGAAATCATGACAAACTAACACAAGATGAAGATTTCATTATAACTTGACATTCTGAGTTGTTTTCATGAAACCTGCGCTTCCCCTACAAGAGTTCAACCTACCATTATAGGAAAACGTGTTTTCGTGAAGAAATCATGACAAACTAACACAAGATGAAGATTTCATTATAACTTGACATTCTGAGTTGTTTTCATGAAACCTGCGCTTCCCCTATAAGAGTTCAACCTACCATTATAGGAAAACGTGTTTTCGTGAAGAAATCATGACAAACTAACACAAGATGAAGATTTCATTATAACGACATTCTGAGTTGTTTTCATGAAACCTGCGCTTCCCCTATAAGAGTTCAACCTACCATTATAGGAAAACGTGTTTTCGTGAAGAAATCATGACAAACTAACACAAAATGAAGATTTCATTATAACTTGACATTCTGAGTTGTTTTCATGAAACCTGCGCTTCCCCTATAAGAGTTCAACCTACCATTATAGGAAAACGTGTTTTCGTGAAGAAATCATGACAAACTAACACAAGATGAAGATTTCATTATAACTTGACATTCTGAGTTGATTTCATGAAACCTGCGCTTCCCCTATAAGAGTTCAACCTACCATTATAGGAAAACGTGTTTTCGTGAAGAAATCATGACAAACTAACACAAAATGAAGATTTCATTATAACTTGACATTCTGAGTTCATTTCATGAAACCTGCGCTTCCCCTATAAGAGTTCGACGTAACATTATAGGAAAACGTGTTTTCGTGAAGAAATCATGACAAACTAACACAAAATGAAGATTTCATTATAACTTGACATTTGAAAACGTGTTTTCGTGAAGAAATCATGACAAACTAACACAAAATGAAGATTTCATTATAACTTGACATTCTGAGTTGTTTTCATGAAACCTGCGCTTCCCCTACAAGAGTTCAACCTACCATTATAGGAAAACGTGTTTTCGTGAAGAAATCATGACAAACTAACACAAGATGAAGATTTCATTATAACTTGACATTCTGAGTTGTTTTCATGAAACCTGCGCTTCCCCTATAAGAGTTCAACCTACCATTATAGGAAAACGTGTTTTCGTGAAGAAATCATGACAAACTAACACAAGATGAAGATTTCATTATAACTTGACATTCTGAGTTGTTTTCATGAAACCTGCGCTTCCCCTATAAGAGTTCAACCTACCATTATAGGAAAACGTGTTTTCGTGAAGAAATCATGACAAACTAACACAAGATGAAGATTTCATTATAACTTGACATTCTGAGTTTATTTCATGAAACCTGCGCTTCCCCTACAAGAGTTCAACCTACCATTATAGGAAAACGTGTTTTCGTGAAGAAATCATGACAAACTAACACAAAATGAAGATTTCATTATAACTTGACATTCTGAGTTGTTTTCATGAAACCTGCGCTTCCCCTATAAGAGTTCAACCTACCATTATAGGAAAACGTGTTTTCGTGAAGAAATCATGACAAACTAACACAAAATGAAGATTTCATTATAACTTGACATTCTGAGTTGTTTTCATGAAACCTGCGCTTCCCCTATAAGAGTTCAACCTACCATTATAGGAAAACGTGTTTTCGTGAAGAAATCATGACAAACTAACACAAAATGAAGATTTCATTATAACTTGACATTCTGAGTTGTTTTCATGAAACCTGCGCTTCCCCTACAAGAGTTCAACCTACCATTATAGGAAAACGTGTTTTCGTGAAGAAATCATGACAAACTAACACAAGATGAAGATTTCATTATAACTTGACATTCTGAGTTGTTTTCATGAAACCTGCGCTTCCCCTATAAGAGTTCAACCTACCATTATAGGAAAACGTGTTTTCGTGAAGAAATCATGACAAACTAACACAAGATGAAGATTTCATTACAACTTGACATTCTGAGTTGTTTTCATGAAACCTGCGCTTCCCCTACAAGAGTTCAACCTACCATTATAGGAAAACGTGTTTTCGTGAAGAAATCATGACAAACTAACACAAGATGAAGATTTCATTATAACTTGACATTCTGAGTTTATTTCATGAAACCTGCGCTTCCCCTACAAGAGTTCAACCTACCATTATAGGAAAACGTGTTTTCGTGAAGAAATCATGACAAACTAACACAACATGAAGATTTCATTATAACTTGACATTCTGAGTTGTTTTCATGAAACCTGCGCTTCCCCTATAAGAGTTCAACCTACCATTATAGGAAAACGTGTTTTCGTGAAGAAATCATGACAAACTAACACAAAATGAAGATTTCATTATAACTTGACATTCTGAGTTGTTTTCATGAAACCTGCGCTTCCCCTATAAGAGTTCAACCTACCATTATAGGAAAACGTGTTTTCGTGAAGAAATCATGACAAACTAACACAAAATGAAGATTTCATTATAACTTGACATTCTGAGTTGTTTTCATGAAACCTGCGCTTCCCCTACAAGAGTTCAACCTACCATTACAGGAAAACGTGTTTTCGTGAAGAAATCATGACAAACTAACACAAAATGAAGATTTCATTATAACTTGACATTCTGAGTTGTTTTCATGAAACCTGCGCTTCCCCTACAAGAGTTCAACCTACCATTATAGGAAAACGTGTTTTCGTGAAGAAATCATGACAAACTAACACAAAATGAAGATTTCATTATAACTTGACATTCTGAGTTGTTTTCATGAAACCTGCGCTTCCCCTACAAGAGTTCAACCTACCATTATAGGAAAACGTGTTTTCGTGAAGAAATCATGACAAACTAACACAAAATGAAGATTTCATTATAACTTGACATTCTGAGTTGTTTTCATGAAACCTGCGCTTCCCCTATAAGAGTTCAACCTACCATTATAGGAAAACGTGTTTTCGTGAAGAAATCATGACAAACTAACACAAAATGAAGATTTCATTATAACTTGACATTCTGAGTTGTTTTCATGAAACCTGCGCTTCCCCTACAAGAGTTCAACCTACCATTATAGGAAAACGTGTTTTCGTGAAGAAATCATGACAAACTAACACAAAATGAAGATTTCATTATAACTTGACATTCTGAGTTGTTTTCATGAAACCTGCGCTTCCCCTATAAGAGTTCAACCTACCATTATAGGAAAACGTGTTTTCGTGAAGAAATCATGACAAACTAACACAAAATGAAGATTTCATTATAACTTGACATTCTGAGTTGTTTTCATGAAACCTGCGCTTCCCCTATAAGAGTTCAACCTACCATTATAGGAAAACGTGTTTTCGTGAAGAAATCATGACAAACTAACACAAAATGAAGATTTCATTATAACTTGACATTCTGAGTTGTTTTCATGAAACCTGCGCTTCCCCTACAAGAGTTCAACCTACCATTATAGGAAAACGTGTTTTCGTGAAGAAATCATGACAAACTAACACAAAATGAAGATTTCATTATAACTTGACATTCTGAGTTGTTTTCATGAAACCTGCGCTTCCCCTATAAGAGTTCAACCTACCATTATAGGAAAACGTGTTTTCGTGAAGAAATCATGACAAACTAACACAAAATGAAGATTTCATTATAACTTGACATTCTGAGTTGTTTTCATGAAACCTGCGCTTCCCCTATAAGAGTTCAACCTACCATTATAGGAAAACGTGTTTTCGTGAAGAAATCATGACAAACTAACACAAGATGAAGATTTCATTATAACTTGACATTCTGAGTTGTTTTCATGAAACCTGCGCTTCCCCTACAAGAGTTCAACCTACCATTATAGGAAAACGTGTTTTCGTGAAGAAATCATGACAAACTAACACAAAATGAAGATTTCATTATAACTTGACATTCTGAGTTGTTTTCATGAAACCTGCGCTTCCCCTATAAGAGTTCAACCTACCATTATAGGAAAACGTGTTTTCGTGAAGAAATCATGACAAACTAACACAAAATGAAGATTTCATTATAACTTGACATTCTGAGTTGTTTTCATGAAACCTGCGCTTCCCCTACAAGAGTTCAACCTACCATTATAGGAAAACGTGTTTTCGTGAAGAAATCATGACAAACTAACACAAGATGAAGATTTCATTATAACTTGACATTCTGAGTTGTTTTCATGAAACCTGCGCTTCCCCTATAAGAGTTCAACCTACCATTATAGGAAAACGTGTTTTCGTGAAGAAATCATGACAAACTAACACAAGATGAAGATTTCATTATAACTTGACATTCTGAGTTGTTTTCATGAAACCTGCGCTTCCCCTATAAGAGTTCAACCTACCATTATAGGAAAACGTGTTTTCGTGAAGAAATCATGACAAACTAACACAAGATGAAGATTTCATTATAACTTGACATTCTGAGTTGATTTCATGAAACCTGCGCTTCCCCTATAAGAGTTCAACCTACCATTATAGGAAAACGTGTTTTCGTGAAGAAATCATGACAAACTAACACAAAATGAAGATTTCATTATAACTTGACATTCTGAGTTCATTTCATGAAACCTGCGCTTCCCCTATAAGAGTTCGACGTAACATTATAGGAAAACGTGTTTTCGTGAAGAAATCATGACAAACTAACACAAAATGAAGATTTCATTATAACTTGACATTTGAAAACGTGTTTTCGTGAAGAAATCATGACAAACTAACACAAAATGAAGATTTCATTATAACTTGACATTCTGAGTTGTTTTCATGAAACCTGCGCTTCCCCTACAAGAGTTCAACCTACCATTATAGGAAAACGTGTTTTCGTGAAGAAATCATGACAAACTAACACAAGATGAAGATTTCATTATAACTTGACATTCTGAGTTGTTTTCATGAAACCTGCGCTTCCCCTATAAGAGTTCAACCTACCATTATAGGAAAACGTGTTTTCGTGAAGAAATCATGACAAACTAACACAAGATGAAGATTTCATTATAACTTGACATTCTGAGTTGTTTTCATGAAACCTGCGCTTCCCCTATAAGAGTTCAACCTACCATTATAGGAAAACGTGTTTTCGTGAAGAAATCATGACAAACTAACACAAGATGAAGATTTCATTATAACTTGACATTCTGAGTTTATTTCATGAAACCTGCGCTTCCCCTACAAGAGTTCAACCTACCATTATAGGAAAACGTGTTTTCGTGAAGAAATCATGACAAACTAACACAAAATGAAGATTTCATTATAACTTGACATTCTGAGTTGTTTTCATGAAACCTGCGCTTCCCCTATAAGAGTTCAACCTACCATTATAGGAAAACGTGTTTTCGTGAAGAAATCATGACAAACTAACACAAAATGAAGATTTCATTATAACTTGACATTCTGAGTTGTTTTCATGAAACCTGCGCTTCCCCTATAAGAGTTCAACCTACCATTATAGGAAAACGTGTTTTCGTGAAGAAATCATGACAAACTAACACAAAATGAAGATTTCATTATAACTTGACATTCTGAGTTGTTTTCATGAAACCTGCGCTTCCCCTACAAGAGTTCAACCTACCATTATAGGAAAACGTGTTTTCGTGAAGAAATCATGACAAACTAACACAAGATGAAGATTTCATTATAACTTGACATTCTGAGTTGTTTTCATGAAACCTGCGCTTCCCCTATAAGAGTTCAACCTACCATTATAGGAAAACGTGTTTTCGTGAAGAAATCATGACAAACTAACACAAGATGAAGATTTCATTACAACTTGACATTCTGAGTTGTTTTCATGAAACCTGCGCTTCCCCTACAAGAGTTCAACCTACCATTATAGGAAAACGTGTTTTCGTGAAGAAATCATGACAAACTAACACAAGATGAAGATTTCATTATAACTTGACATTCTGAGTTTATTTCATGAAACCTGCGCTTCCCCTACAAGAGTTCAACCTACCATTATAGGAAAACGTGTTTTCGTGAAGAAATCATGACAAACTAACACAACATGAAGATTTCATTATAACTTGACATTCTGAGTTGTTTTCATGAAACCTGCGCTTCCCCTATAAGAGTTCAACCTACCATTATAGGAAAACGTGTTTTCGTGAAGAAATCATGACAAACTAACACAAAATGAAGATTTCATTATAACTTGACATTCTGAGTTGTTTTCATGAAACCTGCGCTTCCCCTATAAGAGTTCAACCTACCATTATAGGAAAACGTGTTTTCGTGAAGAAATCATGACAAACTAACACAAAATGAAGATTTCATTATAACTTGACATTCTGAGTTGTTTTCATGAAACCTGCGCTTCCCCTACAAGAGTTCAACCTACCATTACAGGAAAACGTGTTTTCGTGAAGAAATCATGACAAACTAACACAAAATGAAGATTTCATTATAACTTGACATTCTGAGTTGTTTTCATGAAACCTGCGCTTCCCCTACAAGAGTTCAACCTACCATTATAGGAAAACGTGTTTTCGTGAAGAAATCATGACAAACTAACACAAAATGAAGATTTCATTATAACTTGACATTCTGAGTTGTTTTCATGAAACCTGCGCTTCCCCTACAAGAGTTCAACCTACCATTATAGGAAAACGTGTTTTCGTGAAGAAATCATGACAAACTAACACAAAATGAAGATTTCATTATAACTTGACATTCTGAGTTGTTTTCATGAAACCTGCGCTTCCCCTATAAGAGTTCAACCTACCATTATAGGAAAACGTGTTTTCGTGAAGAAATCATGACAAACTAACACAAAATGAAGATTTCATTATAACTTGACATTCTGAGTTGTTTTCATGAAACCTGCGCTTCCCCTATAAGAGTTCAACCTACCATTATAGGAAAACGTGTTTTCGTGAAGAAATCATGACAAACTAACACAAAATGAAGATTTCATTATAACTTGACATTCTGAGTTGTTTTCATGAAACCTGCGCTTCCCCTACAAGAGTTCAACCTACCATTATAGGAAAACGTGTTTTCGTGAAGAAATCATGACAAACTAACACAAAATGAAGATTTCATTATAACTTGACATTCTGAGTTGTTTTCATGAAACCTGCGCTTCCCCTATAAGAGTTCAACCTACCATTATAGGAAAACGTGTTTTCGTGAAGAAATCATGACAAACTAACACAAAATGAAGATTTCATTATAACTTGACATTCTGAGTTGTTTTCATGAAACCTGCGCTTCCCCTATAAGAGTTCAACCTACCATTATAGGAAAACGTGTTTTCGTGAAGAAATCATGACAAACTAACACAAGATGAAGATTTCATTATAACTTGACATTCTGAGTTTATTTCATGAAACCTGCGCTTCCCCTACAAGAGTTCAACCTACCATTATAGGAAAACGTGTTTTCGTGAAGAAATCATGACAAACTAACACAACATGAAGATTTCATTATAACTTGACATTCTGAGTTGTTTTCATGAAACCTGCGCTTCCCCTATAAGAGTTCAACCTACCATTATAGGAAAACGTGTTTTCGTGAAGAAATCATGACAAACTAACACAAAATGAAGATTTCATTATAACTTGACATTCTGAGTTGTTTTCATGAAACCTGCGCTTCCCCTATAAGAGTTCAACCTACCATTATAGGAAAACGTGTTTTCGTGAAGAAATCATGACAAACTAACACAAAATGAAGATTTCATTATAACTTGACATTCTGAGTTGTTTTCATGAAACCTGCGCTTCCCCTACAAGAGTTCAACCTACCATTACAGGAAAACGTGTTTTCGTGAAGAAATCATGACAAACTAACACAAAATGAAGATTTCATTATAACTTGACATTCTGAGTTGTTTTCATGAAACCTGCGCTTCCCCTACAAGAGTTCAACCTACCATTATAGGAAAACGTGTTTTCGTGAAGAAATCATGACAAACTAACACAAAATGAAGATTTCATTATAACTTGACATTCTGAGTTGTTTTCATGAAACCTGCGCTTCCCCTACAAGAGTTCAACCTACCATTATAGGAAAACGTGTTTTCGTGAAGAAATCATGACAAACTAACACAAAATGAAGATTTCATTATAACTTGACATTCTGAGTTGTTTTCATGAAACCTGCGCTTCCCCTATAAGAGTTCAACCTACCATTATAGGAAAACGTGTTTTCGTGAAGAAATCATGACAAACTAACACAAAATGAAGATTTCATTATAACTTGACATTCTGAGTTGTTTTCATGAAACCTGCGCTTCCCCTACAAGAGTTCAACCTACCATTATAGGAAAACGTGTTTTCGTGAAGAAATCATGACAAACTAACACAAAATGAAGATTTCATTATAACTTGACATTCTGAGTTGTTTTCATGAAACCTGCGCTTCCCCTATAAGAGTTCAACCTACCATTATAGGAAAACGTGTTTTCGTGAAGAAATCATGACAAACTAACACAAAATGAAGATTTCATTATAACTTGACATTCTGAGTTGTTTTCATGAAACCTGCGCTTCCCCTATAAGAGTTCAACCTACCATTATAGGAAAACGTGTTTTCGTGAAGAAATCATGACAAACTAACACAAAATGAAGATTTCATTATAACTTGACATTCTGAGTTGTTTTCATGAAACCTGCGCTTCCCCTACAAGAGTTCAACCTACCATTATAGGAAAACGTGTTTTCGTGAAGAAATCATGACAAACTAACACAAAATGAAGATTTCATTATAACTTGACATTCTGAGTTGTTTTCATGAAACCTGCGCTTCCCCTATAAGAGTTCAACCTACCATTATAGGAAAACGTGTTTTCGTGAAGAAATCATGACAAACTAACACAAAATGAAGATTTCATTATAACTTGACATTCTGAGTTGTTTTCATGAAACCTGCGCTTCCCCTATAAGAGTTCAACCTACCATTATAGGAAAACGTGTTTTCGTGAAGAAATCATGACAAACTAACACAAGATGAAGATTTCATTATAACTTGACATTCTGAGTTGTTTTCATGAAACCTGCGCTTCCCCTACAAGAGTTCAACCTACCATTATAGGAAAACGTGTTTTCGTGAAGAAATCATGACAAACTAACACAAAATGAAGATTTCATTATAACTTGACATTCTGAGTTGTTTTCATGAAACCTGCGCTTCCCCTATAAGAGTTCAACCTACCATTATAGGAAAACGTGTTTTCGTGAAGAAATCATGACAAACTAACACAAAATGAAGATTTCATTATAACTTGACATTCTGAGTTGTTTTCATGAAACCTGCGCTTCCCCTACAAGAGTTCAACCTACCATTATAGGAAAACGTGTTTTCGTGAAGAAATCATGACAAACTAACACAAGATGAAGATTTCATTATAACTTGACATTCTGAGTTGTTTTCATGAAACCTGCGCTTCCCCTATAAGAGTTCAACCTACCATTATAGGAAAACGTGTTTTCGTGAAGAAATCATGACAAACTAACACAAGATGAAGATTTCATTATAACTTGACATTCTGAGTTGTTTTCATGAAACCTGCGCTTCCCCTATAAGAGTTCAACCTACCATTATAGGAAAACGTGTTTTCGTGAAGAAATCATGACAAACTAACACAAGATGAAGATTTCATTATAACTTGACATTCTGAGTTGATTTCATGAAACCTGCGCTTCCCCTATAAGAGTTCAACCTACCATTATAGGAAAACGTGTTTTCGTGAAGAAATCATGACAAACTAACACAAAATGAAGATTTCATTATAACTTGACATTCTGAGTTCATTTCATGAAACCTGCGCTTCCCCTATAAGAGTTCGACGTAACATTATAGGAAAACGTGTTTTCGTGAAGAAATCATGACAAACTAACACAAAATGAAGATTTCATTATAACTTGACATTTGAAAACGTGTTTTCGTGAAGAAATCATGACAAACTAACACAAAATGAAGATTTCATTATAACTTGACATTCTGAGTTGTTTTCATGAAACCTGCGCTTCCCCTACAAGAGTTCAACCTACCATTATAGGAAAACGTGTTTTCGTGAAGAAATCATGACAAACTAACACAAGATGAAGATTTCATTATAACTTGACATTCTGAGTTGTTTTCATGAAACCTGCGCTTCCCCTATAAGAGTTCAACCTACCATTATAGGAAAACGTGTTTTCGTGAAGAAATCATGACAAACTAACACAAGATGAAGATTTCATTATAACTTGACATTCTGAGTTGTTTTCATGAAACCTGCGCTTCCCCTATAAGAGTTCAACCTACCATTATAGGAAAACGTGTTTTCGTGAAGAAATCATGACAAACTAACACAAGATGAAGATTTCATTATAACTTGACATTCTGAGTTTATTTCATGAAACCTGCGCTTCCCCTACAAGAGTTCAACCTACCATTATAGGAAAACGTGTTTTCGTGAAGAAATCATGACAAACTAACACAAAATGAAGATTTCATTATAACTTGACATTCTGAGTTGTTTTCATGAAACCTGCGCTTCCCCTATAAGAGTTCAACCTACCATTATAGGAAAACGTGTTTTCGTGAAGAAATCATGACAAACTAACACAAAATGAAGATTTCATTATAACTTGACATTCTGAGTTGTTTTCATGAAACCTGCGCTTCCCCTATAAGAGTTCAACCTACCATTATAGGAAAACGTGTTTTCGTGAAGAAATCATGACAAACTAACACAAAATGAAGATTTCATTATAACTTGACATTCTGAGTTGTTTTCATGAAACCTGCGCTTCCCCTACAAGAGTTCAACCTACCATTATAGGAAAACGTGTTTTCGTGAAGAAATCATGACAAACTAACACAAGATGAAGATTTCATTATAACTTGACATTCTGAGTTGTTTTCATGAAACCTGCGCTTCCCCTACAAGAGTTCAACCTACCATTATAGGAAAACGTGTTTTCGTGAAGAAATCATGACAAACTAACACAAGATGAAGATTTCATTATAACTTGACATTCTGAGTTGTTTTCATGAAACCTGCGCTTCCCCTATAAGAGTTCAACCTACCATTATAGGAAAACGTGTTTTCGTGAAGAAATCATGACAAACTAACACAAGATGAAGATTTCATTATAACTTGACATTCTGAGTTGTTTTCATGAAACCTGCGCTTCCCCTATAAGAGTTCAACCTACCATTATAGGAAAACGTGTTTTCGTGAAGAAATCATGACAAACTAACACAAAATGAAGATTTCATTATAACTTGACATTCTGAGTTGTTTTCATGAAACCTGCGCTTCCCCTACAAGAGTTCAACCTACCATTATAGGAAAACGTGTTTTCGTGAAGAAATCATGACAAACTAACACAAAATGAAGATTTCATTATAACTTGACATTCTGAGTTGTTTTCATGAAACCTGCGCTTCCCCTATAAGAGTTCAACCTACCATTATAGGAAAACGTGTTTTCGTGAAGAAATCATGACAAACTAACACAAGATGAAGATTTCATTATAACTTGACATTCTGAGTTGTTTTCATGAAACCTGCGCTTCCCCTATAAGAGTTCAACCTACCATTATAGAAAAACGTGTTTTCGTGAAGAAATCATGACAAACTAACACAAGATGAAGATTTCATTATAACTTGACATTCTGAGTTGTTTTCATGAAACCTGCGCTTCCCCTATAAGAGTTCAACCTACCATTATAGGAAAACGTGTTTTCGTGAAGAAATCATGACAAACTAACACAAGATGAAGATTTCATTATAACTTGACATTCTGAGTTTATTTCATGAAACCTGCGCTTCCCCTACAAGAGTTCAACCTACCATTATAGGAAAACGTGTTTTCGTGAAGAAATCATGACAAACTAACACAAGATGAAGATTTCATTATAACTTGACATTCTGAGTTGTTTTCATGAAACCTGCGCTTCCCCTATAAGAGTTCAACCTACCATTATAGGAAAACGTGTTTTCGTGAAGAAATCATGACAAACTAACACAAGATGAAGATTTCATTATAACTTGACATTCTGAGTTGTTTTCATGAAACCTGCGCTTCCCCTATAAGAGTTCAACCTACCATTATAGGAAAACGTGTTTTCGTGAAGAAATCATGACAAACTAACACAAAATGAAGATTTCATTATAACTTGACATTCTGAGTTGTTTTCATGAAACCTGCGCTTCCCCTATAAGAGTTCAACCTACCATTATAGGAAAACGTGTTTTCGTGAAGAAATCATGACAAACTAACACAAGATGAAGATTTCATTATAACTTGACATTCTGAGTTGTTTTCATGAAACCTGCGCTTCCCCTACAAGAGTTCAACCTACCATTATAGGAAAACGTGTTTTCGTGAAGAAATCATGACAAACTAACACAAGATGAAGATTTCATTATAACTTGACATTCTGAGTTGTTTTCATGAAACCTGCGCTTCCCCTATAAGAGTTCAACCTACCATTATAGGAAAACGTGTTTTCGTGAAGAAATCATGACAAACTAACACAAGATGAAGATTTCATTATAACGACATTCTGAGTTGTTTTCATGAAACCTGCGCTTCCCCTATAAGAGTTCAACCTACCATTATAGGAAAACGTGTTTTCGTGAAGAAATCATGACAAACTAACACAAAATGAAGATTTCATTATAACTTGACATTCTGAGTTGTTTTCATGAAACCTGCGCTTCCCCTATAAGAGTTCAACCTACCATTATAGGAAAACGTGTTTTCGTGAAGAAATCATGACAAACTAACACAAGATGAAGATTTCATTATAACTTGACATTCTGAGTTGATTTCATGAAACCTGCGCTTCCCCTATAAGAGTTCAACCTACCATTATAGGAAAACGTGTTTTCGTGAAGAAATCATGACAAACTAACACAAAATGAAGATTTCATTATAACTTGACATTCTGAGTTCATTTCATGAAACCTGCGCTTCCCCTATAAGAGTTCGACGTAACATTATAGGAAAACGTGTTTTCGTGAAGAAATCATGACAAACTAACACAAAATGAAGATTTCATTATAACTTGACATTTGAAAACGTGTTTTCGTGAAGAAATCATGACAAACTAACACAAAATGAAGATTTCATTATAACTTGACATTCTGAGTTGTTTTCATGAAACCTGCGCTTCCCCTACAAGAGTTCAACCTACCATTATAGGAAAACGTGTTTTCGTGAAGAAATCATGACAAACTAACACAAGATGAAGATTTCATTATAACTTGACATTCTGAGTTGTTTTCATGAAACCTGCGCTTCCCCTATAAGAGTTCAACCTACCATTATAGGAAAACGTGTTTTCGTGAAGAAATCATGACAAACTAACACAAGATGAAGATTTCATTATAACTTGACATTCTGAGTTGTTTTCATGAAACCTGCGCTTCCCCTATAAGAGTTCAACCTACCATTATAGGAAAACGTGTTTTCGTGAAGAAATCATGACAAACTAACACAAGATGAAGATTTCATTATAACTTGACATTCTGAGTTTATTTCATGAAACCTGCGCTTCCCCTACAAGAGTTCAACCTACCATTATAGGAAAACGTGTTTTCGTGAAGAAATCATGACAAACTAACACAAAATGAAGATTTCATTATAACTTGACATTCTGAGTTGTTTTCATGAAACCTGCGCTTCCCCTATAAGAGTTCAACCTACCATTATAGGAAAACGTGTTTTCGTGAAGAAATCATGACAAACTAACACAAAATGAAGATTTCATTATAACTTGACATTCTGAGTTGTTTTCATGAAACCTGCGCTTCCCCTATAAGAGTTCAACCTACCATTATAGGAAAACGTGTTTTCGTGAAGAAATCATGACAAACTAACACAAAATGAAGATTTCATTATAACTTGACATTCTGAGTTGTTTTCATGAAACCTGCGCTTCCCCTACAAGAGTTCAACCTACCATTATAGGAAAACGTGTTTTCGTGAAGAAATCATGACAAACTAACACAAGATGAAGATTTCATTATAACTTGACATTCTGAGTTGTTTTCATGAAACCTGCGCTTCCCCTATAAGAGTTCAACCTACCATTATAGGAAAACGTGTTTTCGTGAAGAAATCATGACAAACTAACACAAGATGAAGATTTCATTACAACTTGACATTCTGAGTTGTTTTCATGAAACCTGCGCTTCCCCTACAAGAGTTCAACCTACCATTATAGGAAAACGTGTTTTCGTGAAGAAATCATGACAAACTAACACAAGATGAAGATTTCATTATAACTTGACATTCTGAGTTTATTTCATGAAACCTGCGCTTCCCCTACAAGAGTTCAACCTACCATTATAGGAAAACGTGTTTTCGTGAAGAAATCATGACAAACTAACACAACATGAAGATTTCATTATAACTTGACATTCTGAGTTGTTTTCATGAAACCTGCGCTTCCCCTATAAGAGTTCAACCTACCATTATAGGAAAACGTGTTTTCGTGAAGAAATCATGACAAACTAACACAAAATGAAGATTTCATTATAACTTGACATTCTGAGTTGTTTTCATGAAACCTGCGCTTCCCCTATAAGAGTTCAACCTACCATTATAGGAAAACGTGTTTTCGTGAAGAAATCATGACAAACTAACACAAAATGAAGATTTCATTATAACTTGACATTCTGAGTTGTTTTCATGAAACCTGCGCTTCCCCTACAAGAGTTCAACCTACCATTACAGGAAAACGTGTTTTCGTGAAGAAATCATGACAAACTAACACAAAATGAAGATTTCATTATAACTTGACATTCTGAGTTGTTTTCATGAAACCTGCGCTTCCCCTACAAGAGTTCAACCTACCATTATAGGAAAACGTGTTTTCGTGAAGAAATCATGACAAACTAACACAAAATGAAGATTTCATTATAACTTGACATTCTGAGTTGTTTTCATGAAACCTGCGCTTCCCCTACAAGAGTTCAACCTACCATTATAGGAAAACGTGTTTTCGTGAAGAAATCATGACAAACTAACACAAAATGAAGATTTCATTATAACTTGACATTCTGAGTTGTTTTCATGAAACCTGCGCTTCCCCTATAAGAGTTCAACCTACCATTATAGGAAAACGTGTTTTCGTGAAGAAATCATGACAAACTAACACAAAATGAAGATTTCATTATAACTTGACATTCTGAGTTGTTTTCATGAAACCTGCGCTTCCCCTACAAGAGTTCAACCTACCATTATAGGAAAACGTGTTTTCGTGAAGAAATCATGACAAACTAACACAAAATGAAGATTTCATTATAACTTGACATTCTGAGTTGTTTTCATGAAACCTGCGCTTCCCCTATAAGAGTTCAACCTACCATTATAGGAAAACGTGTTTTCGTGAAGAAATCATGACAAACTAACACAAAATGAAGATTTCATTATAACTTGACATTCTGAGTTGTTTTCATGAAACCTGCGCTTCCCCTATAAGAGTTCAACCTACCATTATAGGAAAACGTGTTTTCGTGAAGAAATCATGACAAACTAACACAAAATGAAGATTTCATTATAACTTGACATTCTGAGTTGTTTTCATGAAACCTGCGCTTCCCCTACAAGAGTTCAACCTACCATTATAGGAAAACGTGTTTTCGTGAAGAAATCATGACAAACTAACACAAAATGAAGATTTCATTATAACTTGACATTCTGAGTTGTTTTCATGAAACCTGCGCTTCCCCTATAAGAGTTCAACCTACCATTATAGGAAAACGTGTTTTCGTGAAGAAATCATGACAAACTAACACAAAATGAAGATTTCATTATAACTTGACATTCTGAGTTGTTTTCATGAAACCTGCGCTTCCCCTATAAGAGTTCAACCTACCATTATAGGAAAACGTGTTTTCGTGAAGAAATCATGACAAACTAACACAAGATGAAGATTTCATTATAACTTGACATTCTGAGTTGTTTTCATGAAACCTGCGCTTCCCCTACAAGAGTTCAACCTACCATTATAGGAAAACGTGTTTTCGTGAAGAAATCATGACAAACTAACACAAAATGAAGATTTCATTATAACTTGACATTCTGAGTTGTTTTCATGAAACCTGCGCTTCCCCTATAAGAGTTCAACCTACCATTATAGGAAAACGTGTTTTCGTGAAGAAATCATGACAAACTAACACAAAATGAAGATTTCATTATAACTTGACATTCTGAGTTGTTTTCATGAAACCTGCGCTTCCCCTACAAGAGTTCAACCTACCATTATAGGAAAACGTGTTTTCGTGAAGAAATCATGACAAACTAACACAAGATGAAGATTTCATTATAACTTGACATTCTGAGTTGTTTTCATGAAACCTGCGCTTCCCCTATAAGAGTTCAACCTACCATTATAGGAAAACGTGTTTTCGTGAAGAAATCATGACAAACTAACACAAGATGAAGATTTCATTATAACTTGACATTCTGAGTTGTTTTCATGAAACCTGCGCTTCCCCTATAAGAGTTCAACCTACCATTATAGGAAAACGTGTTTTCGTGAAGAAATCATGACAAACTAACACAAGATGAAGATTTCATTATAACTTGACATTCTGAGTTGATTTCATGAAACCTGCGCTTCCCCTATAAGAGTTCAACCTACCATTATAGGAAAACGTGTTTTCGTGAAGAAATCATGACAAACTAACACAAAATGAAGATTTCATTATAACTTGACATTCTGAGTTCATTTCATGAAACCTGCGCTTCCCCTATAAGAGTTCGACGTAACATTATAGGAAAACGTGTTTTCGTGAAGAAATCATGACAAACTAACACAAAATGAAGATTTCATTATAACTTGACATTTGAAAACGTGTTTTCGTGAAGAAATCATGACAAACTAACACAAAATGAAGATTTCATTATAACTTGACATTCTGAGTTGTTTTCATGAAACCTGCGCTTCCCCTACAAGAGTTCAACCTACCATTATAGGAAAACGTGTTTTCGTGAAGAAATCATGACAAACTAACACAAGATGAAGATTTCATTATAACTTGACATTCTGAGTTGTTTTCATGAAACCTGCGCTTCCCCTATAAGAGTTCAACCTACCATTATAGGAAAACGTGTTTTCGTGAAGAAATCATGACAAACTAACACAAGATGAAGATTTCATTATAACTTGACATTCTGAGTTGTTTTCATGAAACCTGCGCTTCCCCTATAAGAGTTCAACCTACCATTATAGGAAAACGTGTTTTCGTGAAGAAATCATGACAAACTAACACAAGATGAAGATTTCATTATAACTTGACATTCTGAGTTTATTTCATGAAACCTGCGCTTCCCCTACAAGAGTTCAACCTACCATTATAGGAAAACGTGTTTTCGTGAAGAAATCATGACAAACTAACACAAAATGAAGATTTCATTATAACTTGACATTCTGAGTTGTTTTCATGAAACCTGCGCTTCCCCTATAAGAGTTCAACCTACCATTATAGGAAAACGTGTTTTCGTGAAGAAATCATGACAAACTAACACAAAATGAAGATTTCATTATAACTTGACATTCTGAGTTGTTTTCATGAAACCTGCGCTTCCCCTATAAGAGTTCAACCTACCATTATAGGAAAACGTGTTTTCGTGAAGAAATCATGACAAACTAACACAAAATGAAGATTTCATTATAACTTGACATTCTGAGTTGTTTTCATGAAACCTGCGCTTCCCCTACAAGAGTTCAACCTACCATTATAGGAAAACGTGTTTTCGTGAAGAAATCATGACAAACTAACACAAGATGAAGATTTCATTATAACTTGACATTCTGAGTTGTTTTCATGAAACCTGCGCTTCCCCTATAAGAGTTCAACCTACCATTATAGGAAAACGTGTTTTCGTGAAGAAATCATGACAAACTAACACAAGATGAAGATTTCATTACAACTTGACATTCTGAGTTGTTTTCATGAAACCTGCGCTTCCCCTACAAGAGTTCAACCTACCATTATAGGAAAACGTGTTTTCGTGAAGAAATCATGACAAACTAACACAAGATGAAGATTTCATTATAACTTGACATTCTGAGTTTATTTCATGAAACCTGCGCTTCCCCTACAAGAGTTCAACCTACCATTATAGGAAAACGTGTTTTCGTGAAGAAATCATGACAAACTAACACAACATGAAGATTTCATTATAACTTGACATTCTGAGTTGTTTTCATGAAACCTGCGCTTCCCCTATAAGAGTTCAACCTACCATTATAGGAAAACGTGTTTTCGTGAAGAAATCATGACAAACTAACACAAAATGAAGATTTCATTATAACTTGACATTCTGAGTTGTTTTCATGAAACCTGCGCTTCCCCTATAAGAGTTCAACCTACCATTATAGGAAAACGTGTTTTCGTGAAGAAATCATGACAAACTAACACAAAATGAAGATTTCATTATAACTTGACATTCTGAGTTGTTTTCATGAAACCTGCGCTTCCCCTACAAGAGTTCAACCTACCATTACAGGAAAACGTGTTTTCGTGAAGAAATCATGACAAACTAACACAAAATGAAGATTTCATTATAACTTGACATTCTGAGTTGTTTTCATGAAACCTGCGCTTCCCCTACAAGAGTTCAACCTACCATTATAGGAAAACGTGTTTTCGTGAAGAAATCATGACAAACTAACACAAAATGAAGATTTCATTATAACTTGACATTCTGAGTTGTTTTCATGAAACCTGCGCTTCCCCTACAAGAGTTCAACCTACCATTATAGGAAAACGTGTTTTCGTGAAGAAATCATGACAAACTAACACAAAATGAAGATTTCATTATAACTTGACATTCTGAGTTGTTTTCATGAAACCTGCGCTTCCCCTATAAGAGTTCAACCTACCATTATAGGAAAACGTGTTTTCGTGAAGAAATCATGACAAACTAACACAAAATGAAGATTTCATTATAACTTGACATTCTGAGTTGTTTTCATGAAACCTGCGCTTCCCCTACAAGAGTTCAACCTACCATTATAGGAAAACGTGTTTTCGTGAAGAAATCATGACAAACTAACACAAAATGAAGATTTCATTATAACTTGACATTCTGAGTTGTTTTCATGAAACCTGCGCTTCCCCTATAAGAGTTCAACCTACCATTATAGGAAAACGTGTTTTCGTGAAGAAATCATGACAAACTAACACAAAATGAAGATTTCATTATAACTTGACATTCTGAGTTGTTTTCATGAAACCTGCGCTTCCCCTATAAGAGTTCAACCTACCATTATAGGAAAACGTGTTTTCGTGAAGAAATCATGACAAACTAACACAAAATGAAGATTTCATTATAACTTGACATTCTGAGTTGTTTTCATGAAACCTGCGCTTCCCCTACAAGAGTTCAACCTACCATTATAGGAAAACGTGTTTTCGTGAAGAAATCATGACAAACTAACACAAAATGAAGATTTCATTATAACTTGACATTCTGAGTTGTTTTCATGAAACCTGCGCTTCCCCTATAAGAGTTCAACCTACCATTATAGGAAAACGTGTTTTCGTGAAGAAATCATGACAAACTAACACAAAATGAAGATTTCATTATAACTTGACATTCTGAGTTGTTTTCATGAAACCTGCGCTTCCCCTATAAGAGTTCAACCTACCATTATAGGAAAACGTGTTTTCGTGAAGAAATCATGACAAACTAACACAAGATGAAGATTTCATTATAACTTGACATTCTGAGTTGTTTTCATGAAACCGGCGCTTCCCCTACAAGAGTTCAACCTACCATTATAGGAAAACGTGTTTTCGTGAAGAAATCATGACAAACTAACACAAAATGAAGATTTCATTATAACTTGACATTCTGAGTTGTTTTCATGAAACCTGCGCTTCCCCTATAAGAGTTCAACCTACCATTATAGGAAAACGTGTTTTCGTGAAGAAATCATGACAAACTAACACAAAATGAAGATTTCATTATAACTTGACATTCTGAGTTGTTTTCATGAAACCTGCGCTTCCCCTACAAGAGTTCAACCTACCATTATAGGAAAACGTGTTTTCGTGAAGAAATCATGACAAACTAACACAAGATGAAGATTTCATTATAACTTGACATTCTGAGTTGTTTTCATGAAACCTGCGCTTCCCCTATAAGAGTTCAACCTACCATTATAGGAAAACGTGTTTTCGTGAAGAAATCATGACAAACTAACACAAGATGAAGATTTCATTATAACTTGACATTCTGAGTTGTTTTCATGAAACCTGCGCTTCCCCTATAAGAGTTCAACCTACCATTATAGGAAAACGTGTTTTCGTGAAGAAATCATGACAAACTAACACAAAATGAAGATTTCATTATAACTTGACATTCTGAGTTGTTTTCATGAAACCTGCGCTTCCCCTATAAGAGTTCAACCTACCATTATAGGAAAACGTGTTTTCGTGAAGAAATCATGACAAACTAACACAAAATGAAGATTTCATTATAACTTGACATTCTGAGTTGTTTTCATGAAACCTGCGCTTCCCCTATAAGAGTTCAACCTACCATTATAGGAAAACGTGTTTTCGTGAAGAAATCATGACAAACTAACACAAAATGAAGATTTCATTATAACTTGACATTCTGAGTTGTTTTCATGAAACCTGCGCTTCCCCTACAAGAGTTCAACCTACCATTATAGGAAAACGTGTTTTCGTGAAGAAATCATGACAAACTAACACAAAATGAAGATTTCATTATAACTTGACATTCTGAGTTGTTTTCATGAAACCTGCGCTTCCCCTATAAGAGTTCAACCTACCATTATAGGAAAACGTGTTTTCGTGAAGAAATCATGACAAACTAACACAAAATGAAGATTTCATTATAACTTGACATTCTGAGTTGTTTTCATGAAACCTGCGCTTCCCCTACAAGAGTTCAACCTACCATTATAGGAAAACGTGTTTTCGTGAAGAAATCATGACAAACTAACACAAAATAAAGATTTCATTATAACTTGACATTCTGAGTTGTTTTCATGAAACCTGCGCTTCCCCTACAAGAGTTCAACCTACCATTATAGGAAAACGTGTTTTCGTGAAGAAATCATGACAAACTAACACAAAATGAAGATTTCATTATAACTTGACATTCTGAGTTGTTTTCATGAAACCTGCGCTTCCCCTACAAGAGTTCAACCTACCATTATAGGAAAACGTGTTTTCGTGAAGAAATCATGACAAACTAACACAAAATGAAGATTTCATTATAACTTGACATTCTGAGTTGTTTTCATGAAACCTGCGCTTCCCCTACAAGAGTTCAACCTACCATTATAGGAAAACGTGTTTTCGTGAAGAAATCATGACAAACTAACACAAGATGAAGATTTCATTATAACTTGACATTCTGAGTTGTTTTCATGAAACCTGCGCTTCCCCTACAAGAGTTCAACCTACCATTATAGGAAAACGTGTTTTCGTGAAGAAATCATGACAAACTAACACAAGATGAAGATTTCATTATAACTTGACATTCTGAGTTGTTTTCATGAAACCTGCGCTTCCCCTACAAGAGTTCAACCTACCATTATAGGAAAACGTGTTTTCGTGAAGAAATCATGACAAACTAACACAAGATGAAGATTTCATTATAACTTGACATTCTGAGTTGTTTTCATGAAACCTGCGCTTCCCCTACAAGAGTTCAACCTACCATTATAGGAAAACGTGTTTTCGTGAAGAAATCATGACAAACTAACACAAGATGAAGATTTCATTATAACTTGACATTCTGAGTTGTTTTCATGAAACCTGCGCTTCCCCTATAAGAGTTCAACCTACCATTATAGGAAAACGTGTTTTCGTGAAGAAATCATGACAAACTAACACAAGATGAAGATTTCATTATAACGACATTCTGAGTTGTTTTCATGAAACCTGCGCTTCCCCTATAAGAGTTCAACCTACCATTATAGGAAAACGTGTTTTCGTGAAGAAATCATGACAAACTAACACAAGATGAAGATTTCATTATAACGACATTCTGAGTTGTTTTCATGAAACCTGCGCTTCCCCTATAAGAGTTCAACCTACCATTATAGGAAAACGTGTTTTCGTGAAGAAATCATGACAAACTAACACAAAATGAAGATTTCATTATAACTTGACATTCTGAGTTGTTTTCATGAAACCTGCGCTTCCCCTATAAGAGTTCAACCTACCATTATAGGAAAACGTGTTTTCGTGAAGAAATCATGACAAACTAACACAAGATGAAGATTTCATTATAACTTGACATTCTGAGTTGATTTCATGAAACCTGCGCTTCCCCTATAAGAGTTCAACCTACCATTATAGGAAAACGTGTTTTCGTGAAGAAATCATGACAAACTAACACAAAATGAAGATTTCATTATAACTTGACATTCTGAGTTCATTTCATGAAACCTGCGCTTCCCCTATAAGAGTTCGACGTAACATTATAGGAAAACGTGTTTTCGTGAAGAAATCATGACAAACTAACACAAAATGAAGATTTCATTATAACTTGACATTTGAAAACGTGTTTTCGTGAAGAAATCATGACAAACTAACACAAAATGAAGATTTCATTATAACTTGACATTCTGAGTTGTTTTCATGAAACCTGCGCTTCCCCTATAAGAGTTCAACCTACCATTATAGGAAAACGTGTTTTCGTGAAGAAATCATGACAAACTAACACAAGATGAAGATTTCATTATAACTTGACATTCTGAGTTGTTTTCATGAAACCTGCGCTTCCCCTATAAGAGTTCAACCTACCATTATAGGAAAACGTGTTTTCGTGAAGAAATCATGACAAACTAACACAAGATGAAGATTTCATTATAACTTGACATTCTGAGTTGTTTTCATGAAACCTGCGCTTCCCCTATAAGAGTTCAACCTACCATTATAGGAAAACGTGTTTTCGTGAAGAAATCATGACAAACTAACACAAGATGAAGATTTCATTATAACTTGACATTCTGAGTTTATTTCATGAAACCTGCGCTTCCCCTACAAGAGTTCAACCTACCATTATAGGAAAACGTGTTTTCGTGAAGAAATCATGACAAACTAACACAAAATGAAGATTTCATTATAACTTGACATTCTGAGTTGTTTTCATGAAACCTGCGCTTCCCCTACAAGAGTTCAACCTACCATTATAGGAAAACGTGTTTTCGTGAAGAAATCATGACAAACTAACACAAGATGAAGATTTCATTATAACTTGACATTCTGAGTTGTTTTCATGAAACCTGCGCTTCCCCTACAAGAGTTCAACCTACCATTATAGGAAAACGTGTTTTCGTGAAGAAATCATGACAAACTAACACAAGATGAAGATTTCATTATAACTTGACATTCTGAGTTGTTTTCATGAAACCTGCGCTTCCCCTACAAGAGTTCAACCTACCATTATAGGAAAACGTGTTTTCGTGAAGAAATCATGACAAACTAACACAAGATGAAGATTTCATTATAACTTGACATTCTGAGTTGTTTTCATGAAACCTGCGCTTCCCCTACAAGAGTTCAACCTACCATTATAGGAAAACGTGTTTTCGTGAAGAAATCATGACAAACTAACACAAGATGAAGATTTCATTATAACTTGACATTCTGAGTTGTTTTCATGAAACCTGCGCTTCCCCTATAAGAGTTCAACCTACCATTATAGGAAAACGTGTTTTCGTGAAGAAATCATGACAAACTAACACAAAATGAAGATTTCATTATAACTTGACATTCTGAGTTGTTTTCATGAAACCTGCGCTTCCCCTATAAGAGTTCAACCTACCATTATAGGAAAACGTGTTTTCGTGAAGAAATCATGACAAACTAACACAAAATGAAGATTTCATTATAACTTGACATTCTGAGTTGTTTTCATGAAACCTGCGCTTCCCCTACAAGAGTTCAACCTACGATTATAGGAAAACGTGTTTTCGTGAAGAAATCATGACAAACTAACACAAGATGAAGATTTCATTATAACTTGACATTCTGAGTTGTTTTCATGAAACCTGCGCTTCCCCTATAAGAGTTCAACCTACCATTATAGGAAAACGTGTTTTCGTGAAGAAATCATGACAAACTAACACAAGATGAAGATTTCATTACAACTTGACATTCTGAGTTGTTTTCATGAAACCTGCGCTTCCCCTACAAGAGTTCAACCTACCATTATAGGAAAACGTGTTTTCGTGAAGAAATCATGACAAACTAACACAAGATGAAGATTTCATTATAACTTGACATTCTGAGTTTATTTCATGAAACCTGCGCTTCCCCTACAAGAGTTCAACCTACCATTATAGGAAAACGTGTTTTCGTGAAGAAATCATGACAAACTAACACAAGATGAAGATTTCATTATAACTTGACATTCTGAGTTGTTTTCATGAAACCTGCGCTTCCCCTATAAGAGTTCAACCTACCATTATAGGAAAACGTGTTTTCGTGAAGAAATCATGACAAACTAACACAAAATGAAGATTTCATTATAACTTGACATTCTGAGTTGTTTTCATGAAACCTGCGCTTCCCCTATAAGAGTTCAACCTACCATTATAGGAAAACGTGTTTTCGTGAAGAAATCATGACAAACTAACACAAAATGAAGATTTCATTATAACTTGACATTCTGAGTTGTTTTCATGAAACCTGCGCTTCCCCTACAAGAGTTCAACCTACCATTATAGGAAAACGTGTTTTCGTGAAGAAATCATGACAAACTAACACAAAATGAAGATTTCATTATAACTTGACATTCTGAGTTGTTTTCATGAAACCTGCGCTTCCCCTACAAGAGTTCAACCTACCATTATAGGAAAACGTGTTTTCGTGAAGAAATCATGACAAACTAACACAAGATGAAGATTTCATTATAACTTGACATTCTGAGTTGTTTTCATGAAACCTGCGCTTCCCCTATAAGAGTTCAACCTACCATTATAGGAAAACGTGTTTTCGTGAAGAAATCATGACAAACTAACACAAGATGAAGATTTCATTATAACTTGACATTCTGAGTTGTTTTCATGAAACCTGCGCTTCCCCTATAAGAGTTCAACCTACCATTATAGGAAAACGTGTTTTCGTGAAGAAATCATGACAAACTAACACAAGATGAAGATTTCATTATAACTTGACATTCTGAGTTTATTTCATGAAACCTGCGCTTCCCCTACAAGAGTTCAACCTACCATTATAGGAAAACGTGTTTTCGTGAAGAAATCATGACAAACTAACACAAAATGAAGATTTCATTATAACTTGACATTCTGAGTTGTTTTCATGAAACCTGCGCTTCCCCTATAAGAGTTCAACCTACCATTATAGGAAAACGTGTTTTCGTGAAGAAATCATGACAAACTAACACAAAATGAAGATTTCATTATAACTTGACATTCTGAGTTGTTTTCATGAAACCTGCGCTTCCCCTATAAGAGTTCAACCTACCATTATAGGAAAACGTGTTTTCGTGAAGAAATCATGACAAACTAACACAAAATGAAGATTTCATTATAACTTGACATTCTGAGTTGTTTTCATGAAACCTGCGCTTCCCCTACAAGAGTTCAACCTACCATTATAGGAAAACGTGTTTTCGTGAAGAAATCATGACAAACTAACACAAGATGAAGATTTCATTATAACTTGACATTCTGAGTTGTTTTCATGAAACCTGCGCTTCCCCTATAAGAGTTCAACCTACCATTATAGGAAAACGTGTTTTCGTGAAGAAATCATGACAAACTAACACAAGATGAAGATTTCATTACAACTTGACATTCTGAGTTGTTTTCATGAAACCTGCGCTTCCCCTACAAGAGTTCAACCTACCATTATAGGAAAACGTGTTTTCGTGAAGAAATCATGACAAACTAACACAAGATGAAGATTTCATTATAACTTGACATTCTGAGTTTATTTCATGAAACCTGCGCTTCCCCTACAAGAGTTCAACCTACCATTATAGGAAAACGTGTTTTCGTGAAGAAATCATGACAAACTAACACAACATGAAGATTTCATTATAACTTGACATTCTGAGTTGTTTTCATGAAACCTGCGCTTCCCCTATAAGAGTTCAACCTACCATTATAGGAAAACGTGTTTTCGTGAAGAAATCATGACAAACTAACACAAAATGAAGATTTCATTATAACTTGACATTCTGAGTTGTTTTCATGAAACCTGCGCTTCCCCTATAAGAGTTCAACCTACCATTATAGGAAAACGTGTTTTCGTGAAGAAATCATGACAAACTAACACAAAATGAAGATTTCATTATAACTTGACATTCTGAGTTGTTTTCATGAAACCTGCGCTTCCCCTACAAGAGTTCAACCTACCATTACAGGAAAACGTGTTTTCGTGAAGAAATCATGACAAACTAACACAAAATGAAGATTTCATTATAACTTGACATTCTGAGTTGTTTTCATGAAACCTGCGCTTCCCCTATAAGAGTTCAACCTACCATTATAGGAAAACGTGTTTTCGTGAAGAAATCATGACAAACTAACACAAAATGAAGATTTCATTATAACTTGACATTCTGAGTTGTTTTCATGAAACCTGCGCTTCCCCTACAAGAGTTCAACCTACCATTATAGGAAAACGTGTTTTCGTGAAGAAATCATGACAAACTAACACAAAATGAAGATTTCATTATAACTTGACATTCTGAGTTGTTTTCATGAAACCTGCGCTTCCCCTACAAGAGTTCAACCTACCATTATAGGAAAACGTGTTTTCGTGAAGAAATCATGACAAACTAACACAAGATGAAGATTTCATTATAACTTGACATTCTGAGTTGTTTTCATGAAACCTGCGCTTCCCCTATAAGAGTTCAACCTACCATTATAGGAAAACGTGTTTTCGTGAAGAAATCATGACAAACTAACACAAGATGAAGATTTCATTATAACTTGACATTCTGAGTTGTTTTCATGAAACCTGCGCTTCCCCTATAAGAGTTCAACCTACCATTATAGGAAAACGTGTTTTCGTGAAGAAATCATGACAAACTAACACAAGATGAAGATTTCATTATAACTTGACATTCTGAGTTTATTTCATGAAACCTGCGCTTCCCCTACAAGAGTTCAACCTACCATTATAGGAAAACGTGTTTTCGTGAAGAAATCATGACAAACTAACACAAAATGAAGATTTCATTATAACTTGACATTCTGAGTTGTTTTCATGAAACCTGCGCTTCCCCTATAAGAGTTCAACCTACCATTATAGGAAAACGTGTTTTCGTGAAGAAATCATGACAAACTAACACAAAATGAAGATTTCATTATAACTTGACATTCTGAGTTGTTTTCATGAAACCTGCGCTTCCCCTATAAGAGTTCAACCTACCATTATAGGAAAACGTGTTTTCGTGAAGAAATCATGACAAACTAACACAAAATGAAGATTTCATTATAACTTGACATTCTGAGTTGTTTTCATGAAACCTGCGCTTCCCCTACAAGAGTTCAACCTACCATTATAGGAAAACGTGTTTTCGTGAAGAAATCATGACAAACTAACACAAGATGAAGATTTCATTATAACTTGACATTCTGAGTTGTTTTCATGAAACCTGCGCTTCCCCTATAAGAGTTCAACCTACCATTATAGGAAAACGTGTTTTCGTGAAGAAATCATGACAAACTAACACAAGATGAAGATTTCATTACAACTTGACATTCTGAGTTGTTTTCATGAAACCTGCGCTTCCCCTACAAGAGTTCAACCTACCATTATAGGAAAACGTGTTTTCGTGAAGAAATCATGACAAACTAACACAAGATGAAGATTTCATTATAACTTGACATTCTGAGTTTATTTCATGAAACCTGCGCTTCCCCTACAAGAGTTCAACCTACCATTATAGGAAAACGTGTTTTCGTGAAGAAATCATGACAAACTAACACAACATGAAGATTTCATTATAACTTGACATTCTGAGTTGTTTTCATGAAACCTGCGCTTCCCCTATAAGAGTTCAACCTACCATTATAGGAAAACGTGTTTTCGTGAAGAAATCATGACAAACTAACACAAAATGAAGATTTCATTATAACTTGACATTCTGAGTTGTTTTCATGAAACCTGCGCTTCCCCTATAAGAGTTCAACCTACCATTATAGGAAAACGTGTTTTCGTGAAGAAATCATGACAAACTAACACAAAATGAAGATTTCATTATAACTTGACATTCTGAGTTGTTTTCATGAAACCTGCGCTTCCCCTACAAGAGTTCAACCTACCATTACAGGAAAACGTGTTTTCGTGAAGAAATCATGACAAACTAACACAAAATGAAGATTTCATTATAACTTGACATTCTGAGTTGTTTTCATGAAACCTGCGCTTCCCCTACAAGAGTTCAACCTACCATTATAGGAAAACGTGTTTTCGTGAAGAAATCATGACAAACTAACACAAAATGAAGATTTCATTATAACTTGACATTCTGAGTTGTTTTCATGAAACCTGCGCTTCCCCTACAAGAGTTCAACCTACCATTATAGGAAAACGTGTTTTCGTGAAGAAATCATGACAAACTAACACAAAATGAAGATTTCATTATAACTTGACATTCTGAGTTGTTTTCATGAAACCTGCGCTTCCCCTATAAGAGTTCAACCTACCATTATAGGAAAACGTGTTTTCGTGAAGAAATCATGACAAACTAACACAAAATGAAGATTTCATTATAACTTGACATTCTGAGTTGTTTTCATGAAACCTGCGCTTCCCCTACAAGAGTTCAACCTACCATTATAGGAAAACGTGTTTTCGTGAAGAAATCATGACAAACTAACACAAAATGAAGATTTCATTATAACTTGACATTCTGAGTTGTTTTCATGAAACCTGCGCTTCCCCTATAAGAGTTCAACCTACCATTATAGGAAAACGTGTTTTCGTGAAGAAATCATGACAAACTAACACAAAATGAAGATTTCATTATAACTTGACATTCTGAGTTGTTTTCATGAAACCTGCGCTTCCCCTATAAGAGTTCAACCTACCATTATAGGAAAACGTGTTTTCGTGAAGAAATCATGACAAACTAACACAAAATGAAGATTTCATTATAACTTGACATTCTGAGTTGTTTTCATGAAACCTGCGCTTCCCCTACAAGAGTTCAACCTACCATTATAGGAAAACGTGTTTTCGTGAAGAAATCATGACAAACTAACACAAAATGAAGATTTCATTATAACTTGACATTCTGAGTTGTTTTCATGAAACCTGCGCTTCCCCTATAAGAGTTCAACCTACCATTATAGGAAAACGTGTTTTCGTGAAGAAATCATGACAAACTAACACAAAATGAAGATTTCATTATAACTTGACATTCTGAGTTGTTTTCATGAAACCTGCGCTTCCCCTATAAGAGTTCAACCTACCATTATAGGAAAACGTGTTTTCGTGAAGAAATCATGACAAACTAACACAAAATGAAGATTTCATTATAACTTGACATTCTGAGTTGTTTTCATGAAACCTGCGCTTCCCCTACAAGAGTTCAACCTACCATTATAGGAAAACGTGTTTTCGTGAAGAAATCATGACAAACTAACACAAGATGAAGATTTCATTATAACTTGACATTCTGAGTTGTTTTCATGAAACCTGCGCTTCCCCTATAAGAGTTCAACCTACCATTATAGGAAAACGTGTTTTCGTGAAGAAATCATGACAAACTAACACAAGATGAAGATTTCATTATAACTTGACATTCTGAGTTGTTTTCATGAAACCTGCGCTTCCCCTATAAGAGTTCAACCTACCATTATAGGAAAACGTGTTTTCGTGAAGAAATCATGACAAACTAACACAAAATGAAGATTTCATTATAACTTGACATTCTGAGTTTATTTCATGAAACCTGCGCTTCCCCTACAAGAGTTCAACCTACCATTATAGGAAAACGTGTTTTCGTGAAGAAATCATGACAAACTAACACAAAATGAAGATTTCATTATAACTTGACATTCTGAGTTGTTTTCATGAAACCTGCGCTTCCCCTATAAGAGTTCAACCTACCATTATAGGAAAACGTGTTTTCGTGAAGAAATCATGACAAACTAACACAAAATGAAGATTTCATTATAACTTGACATTCTGAGTTGTTTTCATGAAACCTGCGCTTCCCCTATAAGAGTTCAACCTACCATTATAGGAAAACGTGTTTTCGTGAAGAAATCATGACAAACTAACACAAAATGAAGATTTCATTATAACTTGACATTCTGAGTTGTTTTCATGAAACCTGCGCTTCCCCTACAAGAGTTCAACCTACCATTATAGGAAAACGTGTTTTCGTGAAGAAATCATGACAAACTAACACAAGATGAAGATTTCATTATAACTTGACATTCTGAGTTGTTTTCATGAAACCTGCGCTTCCCCTATAAGAGTTCAACCTACCATTATAGGAAAACGTGTTTTCGTGAAGAAATCATGACAAACTAACACAAGATGAAGATTTCATTACAACTTGACATTCTGAGTTGTTTTCATGAAACCTGCGCTTCCCCTACAAGAGTTCAACCTACCATTATAGGAAAACGTGTTTTCGTGAAGAAATCATGACAAACTAACACAAGATGAAGATTTCATTATAACTTGACATTCTGAGTTTATTTCATGAAACCTGCGCTTCCCCTACAAGAGTTCAACCTACCATTATAGGAAAACGTGTTTTCGTGAAGAAATCATGACAAACTAACACAACATGAAGATTTCATTATAACTTGACATTCTGAGTTGTTTTCATGAAACCTGCGCTTCCCCTATAAGAGTTCAACCTACCATTATAGGAAAACGTGTTTTCGTGAAGAAATCATGACAAACTAACACAAGATGAAGATTTCATTACAACTTGACATTCTGAGTTGTTTTCATGAAACCTGCGCTTCCCCTACAAGAGTTCAACCTACCATTATAGGAAAACGTGTTTTCGTGAAGAAATCATGACAAACTAACACAAGATGAAGATTTCATTATAACTTGACATTCTGAGTTTATTTCATGAAACCTGCGCTTCCCCTACAAGAGTTCAACCTACCATTATAGGAAAACGTGTTTTATGTGAAGAAATCATGACAAACTAACACAAGATGAAGATTTCATTATAACTTGACATTCTGAGTTGTTTTCATGAAACCTGCGCTTCCCCTATAAGAGTTCAACCTACCATTATAGGAAAACGTGTTTTCGTGAAGAAATCATGACAAACTAACACAAAATGAAGATTTCATTATAACTTGACATTCTGAGTTGTTTTCATGAAACCTGCGCTTCCCCTATAAGAGTTCAACCTACCATTATAGGAAAACGTGTTTTCGTGAAGAAATCATGACAAACTAACACAAAATGAAGATTTCATTATAACTTGACATTCTGAGTTGTTTTCATGAAACCTGCGCTTCCCCTACAAGAGTTCAACCTACCATTATAGGAAAACGTGTTTTCGTGAAGAAATCATGACAAACTAACACAAAATGAAGATTTCATTATAACTTGACATTCTGAGTTGTTTTCATGAAACCTGCGCTTCCCCTACAAGAGTTCAACCTACCATTATAGGAAAACGTGTTTTCGTGAAGAAATCATGACAAACTAACACAAGATGAAGATTTCATTATAACTTGACATTCTGAGTTGTTTTCATGAAACCTGCGCTTCCCCTATAAGAGTTCAACCTACCATTATAGGAAAACGTGTTTTCGTGAAGAAATCATGACAAACTAACACAAGATGAAGATTTCATTATAACTTGACATTCTGAGTTGTTTTCATGAAACCTGCGCTTCCCCTATAAGAGTTCAACCTACCATTATAGGAAAACGTGTTTTCGTGAAGAAATCATGACAAACTAACACAAGATGAAGATTTCATTATAACTTGACATTCTGAGTTTATTTCATGAAACCTGCGCTTCCCCTACAAGAGTTCAACCTACCATTATAGGAAAACGTGTTTTCGTGAAGAAATCATGACAAACTAACACAAAATGAAGATTTCATTATAACTTGACATTCTGAGTTGTTTTCATGAAACCTGCGCTTCCCCTATAAGAGTTCAACCTACCATTATAGGAAAACGTGTTTTCGTGAAGAAATCATGACAAACTAACACAAAATGAAGATTTCATTATAACTTGACATTCTGAGTTGTTTTCATGAAACCTGCGCTTCCCCTATAAGAGTTCAACCTACCATTATAGGAAAACGTGTTTTCGTGAAGAAATCATGACAAACTAACACAAAATGAAGATTTCATTATAACTTGACATTCTGAGTTGTTTTCATGAAACCTGCGCTTCCCCTACAAGAGTTCAACCTACCATTATAGGAAAACGTGTTTTCGTGAAGAAATCATGACAAACTAACACAAGATGAAGATTTCATTATAACTTGACATTCTGAGTTGTTTTCATGAAACCTGCGCTTCCCCTATAAGAGTTCAACCTACCATTATAGGAAAACGTGTTTTCGTGAAGAAATCATGACAAACTAACACAAGATGAAGATTTCATTACAACTTGACATTCTGAGTTGTTTTCATGAAACCTGCGCTTCCCCTACAAGAGTTCAACCTACCATTATAGGAAAACGTGTTTTCGTGAAGAAATCATGACAAACTAACACAAGATGAAGATTTCATTATAACTTGACATTCTGAGTTTATTTCATGAAACCTGCGCTTCCCCTACAAGAGTTCAACCTACCATTATAGGAAAACGTGTTTTCGTGAAGAAATCATGACAAACTAACACAACATGAAGATTTCATTATAACTTGACATTCTGAGTTGTTTTCATGAAACCTGCGCTTCCCCTATAAGAGTTCAACCTACCATTATAGGAAAACGTGTTTTCGTGAAGAAATCATGACAAACTAACACAAAATGAAGATTTCATTATAACTTGACATTCTGAGTTGTTTTCATGAAACCTGCGCTTCCCCTATAAGAGTTCAACCTACCATTATAGGAAAACGTGTTTTCGTGAAGAAATCATGACAAACTAACACAAAATGAAGATTTCATTATAACTTGACATTCTGAGTTGTTTTCATGAAACCTGCGCTTCCCCTACAAGAGTTCAACCTACCATTACAGGAAAACGTGTTTTCGTGAAGAAATCATGACAAACTAACACAAAATGAAGATTTCATTATAACTTGACATTCTGAGTTGTTTTCATGAAACCTGCGCTTCCCCTATAAGAGTTCAACCTACCATTATAGGAAAACGTGTTTTCGTGAAGAAATCATGACAAACTAACACAAAATGAAGATTTCATTATAACTTGACATTCTGAGTTGTTTTCATGAAACCTGCGCTTCCCCTACAAGAGTTCAACCTACCATTATAGGAAAACGTGTTTTCGTGAAGAAATCATGACAAACTAACACAAAATGAAGATTTCATTATAACTTGACATTCTGAGTTGTTTTCATGAAACCTGCGCTTCCCCTACAAGAGTTCAACCTACCATTATAGGAAAACGTGTTTTCGTGAAGAAATCATGACAAACTAACACAAGATGAAGATTTCATTATAACTTGACATTCTGAGTTGTTTTCATGAAACCTGCGCTTCCCCTATAAGAGTTCAACCTACCATTATAGGAAAACGTGTTTTCGTGAAGAAATCATGACAAACTAACACAAGATGAAGATTTCATTATAACTTGACATTCTGAGTTGTTTTCATGAAACCTGCGCTTCCCCTATAAGAGTTCAACCTACCATTATAGGAAAACGTGTTTTCGTGAAGAAATCATGACAAACTAACACAAGATGAAGATTTCATTATAACTTGACATTCTGAGTTTATTTCATGAAACCTGCGCTTCCCCTACAAGAGTTCAACCTACCATTATAGGAAAACGTGTTTTCGTGAAGAAATCATGACAAACTAACACAAAATGAAGATTTCATTATAACTTGACATTCTGAGTTGTTTTCATGAAACCTGCGCTTCCCCTATAAGAGTTCAACCTACCATTATAGGAAAACGTGTTTTCGTGAAGAAATCATGACAAACTAACACAAAATGAAGATTTCATTATAACTTGACATTCTGAGTTGTTTTCATGAAACCTGCGCTTCCCCTATAAGAGTTCAACCTACCATTATAGGAAAACGTGTTTTCGTGAAGAAATCATGACAAACTAACACAAAATGAAGATTTCATTATAACTTGACATTCTGAGTTGTTTTCATGAAACCTGCGCTTCCCCTACAAGAGTTCAACCTACCATTATAGGAAAACGTGTTTTCGTGAAGAAATCATGACAAACTAACACAAGATGAAGATTTCATTATAACTTGACATTCTGAGTTGTTTTCATGAAACCTGCGCTTCCCCTATAAGAGTTCAACCTACCATTATAGGAAAACGTGTTTTCGTGAAGAAATCATGACAAACTAACACAAGATGAAGATTTCATTACAACTTGACATTCTGAGTTGTTTTCATGAAACCTGCGCTTCCCCTACAAGAGTTCAACCTACCATTATAGGAAAACGTGTTTTCGTGAAGAAATCATGACAAACTAACACAAGATGAAGATTTCATTATAACTTGACATTCTGAGTTTATTTCATGAAACCTGCGCTTCCCCTACAAGAGTTCAACCTACCATTATAGGAAAACGTGTTTTCGTGAAGAAATCATGACAAACTAACACAACATGAAGATTTCATTATAACTTGACATTCTGAGTTGTTTTCATGAAACCTGCGCTTCCCCTATAAGAGTTCAACCTACCATTATAGGAAAACGTGTTTTCGTGAAGAAATCATGACAAACTAACACAAAATGAAGATTTCATTATAACTTGACATTCTGAGTTGTTTTCATGAAACCTGCGCTTCCCCTATAAGAGTTCAACCTACCATTATAGGAAAACGTGTTTTCGTGAAGAAATCATGACAAACTAACACAAAATGAAGATTTCATTATAACTTGACATTCTGAGTTGTTTTCATGAAACCTGCGCTTCCCCTACAAGAGTTCAACCTACCATTACAGGAAAACGTGTTTTCGTGAAGAAATCATGACAAACTAACACAAAATGAAGATTTCATTATAACTTGACATTCTGAGTTGTTTTCATGAAACCTGCGCTTCCCCTACAAGAGTTCAACCTACCATTATAGGAAAACGTGTTTTCGTGAAGAAATCATGACAAACTAACACAAAATGAAGATTTCATTATAACTTGACATTCTGAGTTGTTTTCATGAAACCTGCGCTTCCCCTACAAGAGTTCAACCTACCATTATAGGAAAACGTGTTTTCGTGAAGAAATCATGACAAACTAACACAAAATGAAGATTTCATTATAACTTGACATTCTGAGTTGTTTTCATGAAACCTGCGCTTCCCCTATAAGAGTTCAACCTACCATTATAGGAAAACGTGTTTTCGTGAAGAAATCATGACAAACTAACACAAAATGAAGATTTCATTATAACTTGACATTCTGAGTTGTTTTCATGAAACCTGCGCTTCCCCTACAAGAGTTCAACCTACCATTATAGGAAAACGTGTTTTCGTGAAGAAATCATGACAAACTAACACAAAATGAAGATTTCATTATAACTTGACATTCTGAGTTGTTTTCATGAAACCTGCGCTTCCCCTATAAGAGTTCAACCTACCATTATAGGAAAACGTGTTTTCGTGAAGAAATCATGACAAACTAACACAAAATGAAGATTTCATTATAACTTGACATTCTGAGTTGTTTTCATGAAACCTGCGCTTCCCCTATAAGAGTTCAACCTACCATTATAGGAAAACGTGTTTTCGTGAAGAAATCATGACAAACTAACACAAAATGAAGATTTCATTATAACTTGACATTCTGAGTTGTTTTCATGAAACCTGCGCTTCCCCTACAAGAGTTCAACCTACCATTATAGGAAAACGTGTTTTCGTGAAGAAATCATGACAAACTAACACAAAATGAAGATTTCATTATAACTTGACATTCTGAGTTGTTTTCATGAAACCTGCGCTTCCCCTATAAGAGTTCAACCTACCATTATAGGAAAACGTGTTTTCGTGAAGAAATCATGACAAACTAACACAAAATGAAGATTTCATTATAACTTGACATTCTGAGTTGTTTTCATGAAACCTGCGCTTCCCCTATAAGAGTTCAACCTACCATTATAGGAAAACGTGTTTTCGTGAAGAAATCATGACAAACTAACACAAAATGAAGATTTCATTATAACTTGACATTCTGAGTTGTTTTCATGAAACCTGCGCTTCCCCTACAAGAGTTCAACCTACCATTATAGGAAAACGTGTTTTCGTGAAGAAATCATGACAAACTAACACAAGATGAAGATTTCATTATAACTTGACATTCTGAGTTGTTTTCATGAAACCTGCGCTTCCCCTATAAGAGTTCAACCTACCATTATAGGAAAACGTGTTTTCGTGAAGAAATCATGACAAACTAACACAAGATGAAGATTTCATTATAACTTGACATTCTGAGTTGTTTTCATGAAACCTGCGCTTCCCCTATAAGAGTTCAACCTACCATTATAGGAAAACGTGTTTTCGTGAAGAAATCATGACAAACTAACACAAAATGAAGATTTCATTATAACTTGACATTCTGAGTTTATTTCATGAAACCTGCGCTTCCCCTACAAGAGTTCAACCTACCATTATAGGAAAACGTGTTTTCGTGAAGAAATCATGACAAACTAACACAAAATGAAGATTTCATTATAACTTG
>NW_027326103.1:0-29209 GCF_048594095.1 Paramormyrops kingsleyae
ATTTATTATGTTGTTAAAGTGTTTGTAAAACATTAGTGTGATCATTAAGCATTTTTGCGACATGCAAAGATATCTACTGTTACACGTTTTAATGCCAGTAAAATGTATAATTGTGTGTTTTGACCTGATTTTGAAAATCATAATTAAGAAATATAGTGTCACTGGTCAAGTTTATTATTTTAAAGCAAGTCTGCATGATCGTTCTAATAAGAAGAAATATGTCGTAATCCCGATTTTATGTCTTGCAAATCTAACTTCGTGGTTTGCAGTCCTGGCTTTATTTACCACAGTTAACGGAAATAATGTGTGATTTGTCATATAGACTGCAATCGTGTTACATCTCAGAAAAAGAATGCTAAAGTGGACAGTTAACACCATTAGTTTAACATATACACCGCACTCGATAGAGGCACACATGAATCTATTATATGGACGCGACGCTACAAATGTCTGGTTCTTAATGGGTTTATTGTCTTTTGTCGAGCCGCTGTTGAGTCCGGTGAAGACATGGTGTAAGACACTGTGTAATGAGCCTAAAACTCTTCTTTTACAATGCGCGCATTTTGCCCACCACCCCTGATGCAAAAAAAAGCCATCCAGTTAGATATTTGACATTTTAGATTACTGTCAAGAGTTGCTGCTACACAGAATGGCCGAATGGTGTTGACGAAGCACAGAAAACGAACTTCATTCTAGCATTAAACACAAGAGTCGTAAGCAGCACTGAGAAATGGGTAAAAACGCAGTACTGGTCTAGGCCGTTTTGTAACATGAACAATAAATCTGTATCACAAGAACACCAGTATTATCATGCAAGTTAAACTTTCATTATTTTTTAAGAATTAACATGACATTTTTGAAAAAATTAATAAATAAATACTGGTGTTCTGTTTGTGATAGAATAATTGTCCACGTTACCAACAGACCTAGATAAGTGTAGTATTTTGACCTACTGTATATACTGCTAATATTGTATACGATATTCATCTTTATTATTTTTGTATTCTTTCTGGAAAATAAGTTTTAGATTGTTGGTGTACAATATATTGCATAGTGTACACCAAATATATTGCATTATATTACATTTATACATTATATGCCTGTACACCATAGGATAACATACATTGGTCAGCAATAGCCATAAACACACATACAGCTTATTTAGTGGCCATTTTTTTGTGTTTCAGGTTTAGGAGCTCAAACATGCAATGTAAAATTTGCAAATTTACCCACTCTTCTCAAGATGTCCTTCTCAAACACACAAGACTGCGACATGGAGGAGGAGTACCTTGGAACTGTTTTTATGACAACTGTGTTTGCACCTTTAAAACCCAAAGTGCACTCAAATCACATCTTACAAGAATACACAACAGAAGCAGAAAACATCAAGGAAATTGGACATTTTTGTGCGACTTGTGTGACTTTAATGAGTTTTGTACTGAAATCCACTATTTTGCTCACCTTGGAAGACATCTACAAAATAAAGAAACTGTACTGTGCCCCTTCCAGAAATGCACTTTTAAAACCAACAATCGTTCCAGCTTTAGCAGTCACAAAACAAGAAAACATAAAAATCACACCATACAAGATTTCAGATTAGTAAATAAGGACTCAAGAGAAGACTTGGATGACACAGAGACAGAGTTAACTGGTGATCTTGAACCTGCAATCTCATCACAAGAGCCTGTAGAAAGGAGAGAACAGGACACAGAAAGTGTTGATGTTGATATACTTGAGCGTAAAGTTGCGCAACTTTTTCTTTCTATGCAAACAGTGTTGCATATTTCTAAAAGTGCAATACAGAAAATAGTGGAGCAGTTACATGACATTTTAGATTTTTCTAAGTGTTATGCTCTTGATAAAATTAGGGAGATACTTGCCAAGCATAACATTGTAACAGATAATAATCAGGTTGTGCAAGACATTACAGATGCACTTTTTCAAACAAATCCTCTTTTTGTAACAACTTCAACACAAGGCAAATTCTCTACAGATTACAGAAGAAATTTGTATTTTAAGGAGCAGTTTGAACTGATCGAACCTACTGAATATTTGTATGACAGGACACAAAAAAATTCTTTTGTCTATGTTTCAGTTGCAAAGCAGCTGGAGTGTTTACTTGGTCAGCAACAGTTTTTGGACAAGGTTGTGTTTAATCAAGAGTCTTTGCCTGGCCAATATAAGTCTTTTCAGGATGGAAGATACTACAAGGAGAACAAACTTTTAGGTGAAAAAGACAGTGGCATTGCTTTGGGTTTATACATAGACGACTTTGAAGTCTGCAACCCTCTCGGCACCTCAAGAAAGATTCATAAAATTACAGCTGTATATTGGGTCATTCTGAATTTGTCTTCAAAAAGTCGTTCAAGTCTAAATTTAATTAATCTAGCCGCTCTTGGAAAAACTGATGATGTACGATTGTTTGGTTATGAGAGGTTCCTTGAGCCATTGGTTAAAGATATAAAGACACTGGAACAGGTGGGGATATTTGTACCGGCTCTACAGCAGTACGTGAAAGGAACTGTGTTTTGTGTCTGTGCCGATAACCTTGGAGCACACGGCCTTGCAGGCTTCCACGAAAGCTTCATTGTTGAGAACTTTTGCAGATTCTGTCTAATCAGTCATAAACAAATTGCCAGCACTGAGCCTAGAGATTTTCAGTTAAGAACCCCAGAACAACACAACTCTCTGCTGAAGGAACTTCAGAATGATGACCAGCTCCATAGTTTGAATGGTGTAAAAAAGGAGTGTGTTCTGAGCAAGCACTTATCATACTTTCATTCAATTACAGGATTTCCTGCAGATGTCTTGCATGATTTTTTTGAAGGGATCATCCCTGTTGAATTATCTCTGTGTCTGAAGGACTTGATTTCAAAACGACACATATCACTTGAGGAACTGAATAGTCGTATCAAGTCATTCCCCTACAAGTATGCAGATCGTGTAAATAAACCACAGAAAATTCCCAAATCAAGCTTTGCAAAACGAACAATCGGTGGCAATGGACACGAGAATTGGACCCTGTTGCGATTACTCCCTCTCTTGATTGGCAGCAGTGTCCCAGAAAATGACCCTGCATGGGAGATTTTAATGGACCTCAAGGACATTGTGGAATTGGTTGTATCTACAAAGTTCTCAGATGAGACATTGAGCTATTTGGAGAGTAAAATAGCAGAACATCGTAAATTACTTACAGAGACTTTTCCTGATTTCAGCATACGACCAAAACATCACTTTGTCGACCATTACCCGCACCTGATCCGCTGCTTTGGGCCGTTAGTGGAATTATGGACGATTAGATTCGAGGCAAAGCACAGTTTCTTTAAAAAAGTTGTGCACGATACCCACAATTTCAAGAACGTGCTTCTCTCACTTGCAACAAAGCATCAGCAAATGTTAGCTTTTTTTCTAGAGGGACACTCTCTGTTCAAGCCACAGTTATATGTCGAGAGTCTCAAAGTGGTTGAGACAGGTTCATTAGATACAACACTGAGGGCAGCAGTCACAAAAATGTATCCTCAACAGAAAACAGTTTCTTTAAGTTCTGATGTACGCCTACAAGGTGTGCGATATGTTAAAGACATGATCATTTCTGCTGGGCAGTGCAGTGGTTTGCCAGAATTTTATAGGATTGTCAGCATTATGATTGTTGACAACAGTGTATCATTTATCTCTCACAAACTTTCATCTTGGTATTTGGAACATTACAGGTCCTTCGAGCTTGTTGAAAACATATGTCCAGAGATAGAGATTTTGGATCCTGAGTCTTTGAATGATCTCGGTCCACTGCAAGCATATAAAGTAGCAGGAAAACTCCTGGTATCTCTGAAAGTCTTTCTTCTACATTAAAAGGTAAGCAAGTTTTCTTGCAAAGCTTGACATGTAAAGTTATAATTATGCCGTGTACGCATAACAACAACTCGTTTATTGTTTCTTGTCCCCTCAGATAATGTGGCTTCGGGTCATCATCTCACCCCAAAACATTCGGAAGGTCCAACTTTCACAACTGCCTGACTCTGTGGACAGTTTAAAAGCAAAACTAAAATCAAAGTTGGAGATTCAGGAAGACTTTTTGCTACAATATGAGGACCCTGACTTTGGAAATGAACTGTGCAATTTAACAGACATTTCTGAGCTGCCTGCTGAAAGGGCTGTTTTGAAAATTGTGTGGGACCCAGATTCATCTGTGCTTAAACAGTCTGATACACAATCTGTTTCCTCTCTTGATACTGCCAGTGTGTCAACGTCTTCCTCCCAGAGCTCTTCAGCCGTCGTTCAGAGCCACATGAGAAGTACATTGGAGTGGCCGTCACCTTTTCCAATTCCTACTTTCTCGTATGATGTTGAATTGAGGCTTCGCAGAGCAAATGAGGCTTATGAACAAACAAACAAGGCTTTAAGTGTACCAAGAGAAATGAAGTCCCACATCTTGGAGAAAATTGCAGAGGCAGTATTTGTTCTTAAAGCATACCCACACACAGAGGAAATTGAAACTGTTGCTTCTGCACTTGTGTTGAAACACCCCTGCCTTACAGAGCCAGGTAAAGGCAAAGGATTTGATGGGTGGAAAATGAGCATAAAATTCAAACTTGGCAATTACAGGTCCAAACTGCGATCAGCTGGTTGCCATGAAGTTAATATCAACAGGAAAAGAGGTGGGGGAGATGGTGACGATAAGAAAATTCCTCTGAAAAAGGCCAAACGAGGAGAGGTTAATTACTTACCAGATCATCCTGGAGGCCAGTCTGATGATACTCTGGAGGAGGAAAGACTCATATTGGTGGAGGAACTAAAGAAGAGGACTAAAGATGCGATCCTCATCAGTCAGAAAATGAGCCTGACATTTTCACTTCGACGAAAAGAGATTGTGGAAGGGGTGCCAATGGTGTCTGAAGTGCTGGAACGATGGCCTGCCCTGTCTCTTCCTAATGAGGTAAAAGCAATAGTCTTAACAGGAAGTATTTAGCTGTAGTAGTCTTTATGATTGAGGTTATTTTACTGATATTTTCATGTTTGTTGAACAATTTTAAAGCTGAAACCTGTTTTTTTCTCTCATCAGATAGGTAATGAGTTTAAACGCATTACCAATGTGGACCTCCTGGATACATTCAAATCTTCGTTACACCAACATGCACCACAACTTCTGAAGTTGTACAGAGCAAGACAGGGGGCTTTTGGAAAAGAGATGGAAGATCTACTTAACAAGCTTGATCAACAGGTAACATGTTAATACACTGAACAAAAATATAAACGCAACACTTTTGTTTTTGCTCCCATTTTTCATGAGCTGAACTCAAAGATCTGAAACATTTTCCACATACACAGAAGAGCCATTACTCTCAAATATTGTTCACAAATCTGTCTAAATCTGTGTTAGTGAGCACTTCTCCTTTGCGGAGATAATCCATCCCACCTCACAGGTGTGGCATATCAAGGTGCTGATCAGACAGCATGAATATTGCACAGGTGTGTCTTAGACTGCCCACAATAAAAGGCCACTCTGAAACGTGCAGTTTGATCACACGGCACAACGCCACAGATGTTGCAACTTTTGAGGGAGTGTGCGATTGGCATGCTGACTGCAGGAATGTCTGCCAGAGCTGTTGCCCGTGAAGTGAATGTTCATTTCTCTACCATAAGCCATCTCCAAAGGCGTTTCAGAGAATTTGGCAGTACATCCAACCGGCCTCACAACCGCAGACCACGTGTAACCACACCAGCCCAGAACCTCCACATCCAGCATGTTCACCTCCATGATCGTCTGAGACCAGCCACCCGGACAGCTGCAGCAACAGTCGGTTTGCATAAACAAAGATTTTCCGCACAAAATGTCAGAAACCGTCTCAGGGAAGCTCATCTGCATGCTCGTCGTCCTGGTCTCAGACGATCATGAACATGCTGGATGTGGTTCCACGTGGTCTGCGACATCTGTGGCGTTGTGCCGTGTGATCAAACTGCACGTTTCAGAGTGGCCTTTTATTGTGGGCAGTCTAAGGCACACCTGTGCAATATTCATGCTGTCTGATCAGCACCTTGATATGCCACACCTGTGAGGTGGGATGGATTATCTCCGCAAAGGAGAAGTGCTCACTAACACAGATTTAGACAGATTTGTGAACAATATTTGAGAGTAATGGCTCTTCTGTGTATGTGGAAAATGTTTCAGATCTTTGAGTTCAGCTCATGAAAAATGGGAGCAAAAACAAAAGTGTTGCGTTTATATTTTTGTTCAGTGTAGTTCAGGAAGAAACTGTGAACATGGGCTAATAAAATAAAATGCTGAATTTAGAATAACACATTGCTATAAAGATTCAAAGGTTTTATTAAATGCCTTTTAGAGGAGTCAATTCATTGACTCATAGTAGTCAAGTAGATGTAGATGTTTTATTACTTTACATATTAAGCATACATGTTAACTCGTAAGGTCCTGTGCTTTGGCACACAACGATCGGAGGTTAAGGTAAAATAAATAACACTACACAACATCTCTAATCGATTATTTTTATTTGGTACCCATTTTTCAGACCTCAAATATTGTGAATCACAGAAAGCAAGGAGTTCTGGAAGGCCTCCCTTTGTTTCTCCGTGAAGATCCTTCTGCACTGTTTAGAAAATATCTGGTGAGTATGTTTGTTTTATTCTGCAGATACAAAGCCTTGACAACATCTTGCCACATAATCATAGAAAATATAAACCTAAACCTATACATTGTGAGGAAATTGATTATGATTTCATTTTATTTTTGATTTAATTTAGCATTAATCATTAAAATTCAATACACAGTTCTTTATGATCATTTTGATGATTACAGGAGAAGTTCACTCAGGACAAAAATTTACAGATAATGTACTCACCCCCTTGTCATCCAAGATGTTCATATCTTTCTTTGTTCAGTCATAAAGAAATTAGGTTTTTCAAGGATAACCTTTCAATATTTTTCTCCATATATAGTGCATTTCAATGGTGGACCGAGTTTGGACTTTTAAAATACAGTTTGAATGTGAATTCAAGTGATCCCAAATGCGGTTGTGAATGATCCCAGCTGAGGAAGAAGGGTCTTATCTAGCTAAACAATCGTTTTTTTTTCCATGAAAAAAATACAATTTATATATTCTTTCTAACCTCAAACGCTTGTCTTGTTTTACTCTGCCTGAACTCTGTGTTTTCCGATTCAGCACAGTTAGGGTATGTCAAAAACTGTGTATTTTCTCCCTCAACTTCAAAAATCATTGAGGTTAAAAAGTATGTAAAAACTTTTTAAAAATGTAAATAATCGATTGTTTCGCTAGATAAGACCCTTCTTCCTCGGCTGGGATCATTTACAGCCACATTTGGGATTGTTTGAAGCGACATTTATACTGCATTTTGGAAGTTCAAACTCGGGGCACCTTTAAAGTACACTATATGGAGAAAAATCCTGAAATGTCTTCCTCGAAAACATAATTTCTTTCTGACTAAAGAAAGAAAGACATGATCTTGGATGACAAAGGGTTGAGTAGCTACCATCCACTCCCATAAATCATCCATCCATCCATCCATCCATTATCGTCCGCTTGTCCGGGGTTCGGGTCGCGGGGGTAGCAGCTTCAGGAGGGATACCCAGACCTCCCTCTCCCCAGCTACCTCTACTAGCTCCTCGGGGAGGACGCCGAGGCGTTCCCAGGCCAGCCGAGAGATATAATCCCTCCAGCGAGTCCTGGGTCTGCCCCGGGGCCTCCTCCCTGTAACTCCCATAAACCATCCACACCAAAACTATTACATTTGGTTGTGTCATATAATTAGTTGTGTTTTTCAGAAAAAAAGATACAAAACTGAGATCAGCTGATAATGATGTATTCGTTGTATCCTTAGGACACATCTCCAGCCGACAGACAGACCAGAGGGATGAAAATGGGAATTCTTGTCATGACCGAGGATGATGTCGCCCCTAGCACACTGCCTACCTTTACAAGCTTTTCTGTTGTTTTGGAGGAGGCAGTTGTTCTGAAAGACATTTCAGACCTGCAGTCTGCTGTTGCTTACCTGTTTGGCCTTATCTTTGCCTTGGATTTTCAGTACCCAAAAGAACTCAAATATACTTTTGAGGTAATTGAGAAGGTGTTCATGGAAATGGGCACTCAGTGCTCTGCAAGGGTACAGTCCCTGAAAACTAAACTCTTCCTGTGAACATAGAAATCTTGTGTGAGCATCTTTTCAGTTAAACAGATATTAGCATTTTAATGTTAAGATCTAAAAACATTTGAAGCGATTGTTGAACATTTATTTATTTTTTGTAAAGGAATATGTTGTTATTGTTGACACTTTTACAGTGTTGAAAGGTGGGCAGACCATCCAGTGTTGAATTTCTTTCTTCTTTCATTGTTGAAAGTTGCTCTTCTAAAGTTGCAGTTCTAAAAACTGTTTACTTTACATTTGTATTGTTTTTTTAAAAAACATTTTAAGGAATAGAATCGAAGCCTTTACATGTTAAAAAGGTTAAAAGTGAATCTTCATTTATGCGTCTTCAATTTGTTTTTTGTATATTTTTATTGACTGTCATTTTTTTTCTGTTAAGAAGTATGACAGTTATTTTTCCTTGTTTTTATTTATTTCTACAGTCAAGAAAATAAAGTTGAAAATAATTTGTCTGAAGTTATAGTTTTATTTTATTTCATTGTGTTAATGCTAACTAGAACAAAAGATCTTTGTCCGTAAAACTCACAGGAAAAAGTACACATAACATAAGTTATCGAGACACATGGGGAAAGTATTACAAGTCTTTTTAACGAAAAAATCTGTGTTAGCTGAACAAAAAATAGACATGTGACTTTACTCAGTGTCTTGAGTTGAGTGAATAACTTGCTCCAAAGTTGAGTAAACTCAAAAAAGCTATGCAGCGAGTTGCCTTGAAATTTTAAGTTAAGTCAACTTTTCATTTTTTACAGTGTAGGAAAACATGTTTTCGTGAAGAAATCATGAGAAACTAACACAAAATGAAGATTTCATTATAACTTGACATTCTGAGCTGATTTCATGAAACCTGCGCTTCCCCTATAAGAGTTCGACCTACCATTATAGGAAAACGTGTTTTCGTGAAGAAATCATGACAAACTATCACAAAATGAAGATTTCATTATAACTTGACATTCTGAGTTCATTTCATGAAACCTGCGCTTCGCCTATAAGAGTTCGACCTACCATTATAGGAAAACGTGTTTTCGTGAAGAAATCATGACAAACTAACACAAAATGAAGATTTCATTATAACTTGACATTCTGAGTTGATTTCATGAAACCTGCGCTTCCCCTACAAGAGTTCGACCTACCATTATAGGAAAACGTGTTTTCGTGAAGAAATCATGACAAACTAACACAAAATGAAGATTTCATTATAACTTGACATTCTGAGCTCATGTCATGAAACCTGCGCTTCCCCTATAAGAGTTCGACCTACCATTATAGGAAAACGTGTTTTCGTGAAGAAATCATGACAAACTAACACAAAATGAAGATTTCATTATAACTTGACATTCTGAGCTCATGTCATGAAACCTACGCTTCCCCTATAAGAGTTCGACCTACCATTATAGGAAATCGTGTTTACGTGAAGAAATCATGACAAACTAACACAAAATGAAGATTTCATTATAAATTGACATTCTGAGTTGATTTCATGAAACCTGCGCTTCCCCTATAAGAGTTCGACCTACCATTATAGGAAAACATGTTTTCGTGAAGAAATCATGAGAAACTAACACAAAATGAAGATTTCATTATAACTTGACATTCTGAGCTGATTTCATGAAACCTGCGCTTCCCCTATAAGAGTTCGACCTACCATTATAGGAAAACGTGTTTTCGTGAAGAAATCATGAGAAACTAACACAAAATGGAGATTTCATTATTACTTGAAATTCTGAGTTCATTTCATGAATCCTGCGCTTCCCCTATAAGAGTTCGACCTACCATTATAGGAAAACGTGTTTTCGTGAAGAAGTCATGACAAACTAACACAAAATGGAGATTTCATTATAACTTGACATTCTGACTTCATTTCATGAAACCTGCGCTTCCCCTACAAGAGTTCGCCCTACCATAATAGGAAAACGTGTTTTCGTGAAGAAATCATGACAAACTAACACAAAATGAAGATTTCATTATAACTTGACATTCTGAGCTGATTTCATGAAACCTGCGCTTCCCCTATAAGAGTTCGACCTACCATTATAGGAAAACATGTTTTCGTGAAGAAATCATGAGAAACTAACACAAAATGAAGATTTCATTATAACTTGACATTCTGAGCTGATTTCATGAAACCTGCGCTTCCCCTATAAGAGTTCGACCTACCATTATAGGAAAACGTGTTTTCGTGAAGAAATCATGACAAACTAACACAAAATGAAGATTTCATTATAACTTGACATTCTGAGCTCATTTCATGAAACCTGCGCTTCCCCTATAAGAGTTCGACCTACCATTATAGGAAAACGTGTTTACGTGAAGAAATCATGACAAACTAACACAAAATGGAGATTTCATTATAACTTGACATTCTGAGCTGATTTCATGAAACCTGCGCTTCCCCTACAAGAGTTCGACCTACCATTATAGGAAAACGTGTTTTCGTGAAGAAATCATGACAAACTAACACAAAATGAAGATTTCATTATAACTTGACATTCTGAGCTCATGTCATGAAACCTGCGCTTCCCCTACAAGAGTTCGACCTACCATTATAGGAAAACGTGTTTTCGTGAAGAAATCATGACAAACTAACACAAAATGAAGATTTCATTATAACTTGACATTCTGAGCTCATGTCATGAAACCTACGCTTCCCCTATAAGAGTTCGACCTACCATTATAGGAAAACGTGTTTTCGTGAAGAAATCATGAGAAACTAACACAAAATGAAGATTTCATTATAACTTTACATTCTGAGCTGATTTCATGAAACCTGCGCTTCCCCTATAAGAGTTCGACCTACCATTATAGGAAAACGTGTTTTCGTGAAGAAATCATGACAAACTAACACAAAATGAAGATTTCATTATAACTTGACATTCTGAGCTGATTTCATGAAACCTGCGCTTCCCCTATAAGAGTTCGACCTACCATTATAGGAAAACGTGTTTTCGTGAAGAAATCATGAGAAACTAACACAAAATGAAGATTTCATTATAACTTCACATTCTGAGCTCATGTCATGAAACCTGCGCTTCCCCTATAAGAGTTCGACCTACCATTATAGGAAAACGTGTTTTCGTGAAGAAATCATGACAAACTAACACAAAATGAAGATTTCATTATAACTTGACATTCTGAGCTCATGTCATGAAACCTGCGCTTCCCCTATAAGAGTTCGACCTACCATTATAGGAAAACGTGTTTTCGTGAAGAAATCATGAGAAACTAACACAAAATGAAGATTTCATTATAACTTTACATTCTGAGCTGATTTCATGAAACCTGCGCTTCCCCTATAAGAGTTCGACCTACCATTATAGGAAAACGTGTTTTCGTGAAGAAATCATGACAAACTAACACAAAATGAAGATTTCATTATAACTTGACATTCTGAGTTCATTTCATGAAACCTGCGCTTCCCCTATAAGAGTTCGACCTACCATTATAGGAAAACGTGTTTTCGTGAAGAAGTCATGACAAACTAACACAAAATGGAGATTTCATTATAACTTGACATTCTGAGCTGATTTCATGAAACCTGCGCTTCCCCTATAAGAGTTCGACCTACCATTATAGGAAAACGTGTTTTCGTGAAGAAATCATGAGAAACTAACACAAAATGAAGATTTCATTATAACTTGACATTCTGAGCTCATGTCATGAAACCTGCGCTTCCCCTATAAGAGTTCGACCTACCATTATAGGAAAACGTGTTTTCGTGAAGAAATCATGACAAACTAACACAAAATGAAGATTTCATTATAACTTGACATTCTGAGCTCATGTCATGAAACCTGCGCTTCCCCTATAAGAGTTCGACCTACCATTATAGGAAATTGTGTTTACGTGAAGAAATCATGACAAACTAACACAAAATGGAGATTTCATTATAACTTGACATTCTGAGCTGATTTCATGAAACCTGCGCTTCCCCTATAAGAGTTCGACCTACCATTATAGGAAAACGTGTTTTCGTGAAGAAATCATGAGAAACTAACACAAAATGAAGATTTCATTATAACTTGACATTCTGAGTTGATTTCATGAAACCTGCGCTTCCCCTACAAGAGTTCGACCTACCATTATAGGAAAACGTGTTTTCGTGAAGAAATCATGACAAACTAACACAAAATGAAGATTTCATTATAACTTGACATTCTGAGCTCATGTCATGAAACCTGCGCTTCCCCTATAAGAGTTCGACCTACCATTATAGGAAAACGTGTTTTCGTGAAGAAATCATGACAAACTAACACAAAATGAAGATTTCATTATAACTTTACATTCTGAGCTGATTTCATGAAACCTGCGCTTCCCCTATAAGAGTTCGACCTACCATTATAGGAAAACGTGTTTTCGTGAAGAAATCATGACAAACTAACACAAAATGAAGATTTCATTATAACTTGACATTCTGAGCTGATTTCATGAAACCTGCGCTTCCCCTATAAGAGTTCGACCTACCATTATAGGAAAACGTGTTTTCGTGAAGAAATCATGAGAAACTAACACAAAATGAAGATTTCATTATAACTTGACATTCTGAGCTCATGTCATGAAACCTGCGCTTCCCCTATAAGAGTTCGACCTACCATTATAGGAAAACGTGTTTTCGTGAAGAAATCATGACAAACTAACACAAAATGAAGATTTCATTATAACTTGACATTCTGAGCTCATGTCATGAAACCTGCGCTTCCCCTATAAGAGTTCGACCTACCATTATAGGAAAACGTGTTTTCGTGAAGAAATCATGAGAAACTAACACAAAATGAAGATTTCATTATAACTTTACATTCTGAGCTGATTTCATGAAACCTGCGCTTCCCCTATAAGAGTTCGACCTACCATTATAGGAAAACGTGTTTTCGTGAAGAAATCATGACAAACTAACACAAAATGAAGATTTCATTATAACTTGACATTCTGAGCTGATTTCATGAAACCTGCGCTTCCCCTATAAGAGTTCGACCTACCATTATAGGAAAACGTGTTTTCGTGAAGAAATCATGAGAAACTAACACAAAATGAAGATTTCATTATAACTTCACATTCTGAGCTCATGTCATGAAACCTGCGCTTCCCCTATAAGAGTTCGACCTACCATTATAGGAAAACGTGTTTTCGTGAAGAAATCATGACAAACTAACACAAAATGAAGATTTCATTATAACTTGACATTCTGAGCTCATGTCATGAAACCTGCGCTTCCCCTATAAGAGTTCGACCTACCATTATAGGAAAACGTGTTTTCGTGAAGAAATCATGAGAAACTAACACAAAATGAAGATTTCATTATAACTTGACATTCTGAGTTGATTTCATGAAACCTGCGCTTCCCCTACAAGAGTTCGACCTACCATTATAGGAAAACGTGTTTTCGTGAAGAAATCATGACAAACTAACACAAAATGAAGATTTCATTATAACTTGACATTCTGAGCTCATGTCATGAAACCTGCGCTTCCCCTATAAGAGTTCGACCTACCATTATAGGAAAACGTGTTTTCGTGAAGAAATCATGACAAACTAACACAAAATGAAGATTTCATTATAACTTGACATTCTGAGCTCATTTCATGAAACCTGCGCTTCCCCTACAAGAGTTCGACCTACCATTATAGGAAAACGTGTTTTCGTGAAGAAATCATGACAAACTAACACAAAATGAAGATTTCATTATAACTTGACATTCTGAGCTCATGTCATGAAACCTGCGCTTCCCCTATAAGGGTTCGACCTACCATTATAGGAAAACGTGTTTTCGTGAAGAAATCATGACAAACTAACACAAAATGAAGATTTCATTATAACTTGACATTCTGAGCTCATTTCATGAAACCTGCGCTTCTCCTATAAGAGTTCGACCTACCATTATAGGAAAACGTGTTTTCGTGAAGAAATCATGACAAACTAACAAAAATGAAGATTTCATTATAACTTGACATTCTGAGCTCATTTCATGAAACCTGCGCTTCCCCTATAAGAGATCGACCTACCTTTATAGGAAAACGTGTTTTCGTGAAGGAATCATGACAAACTAACACAAAATGGAGATTTCATTATTACTTGAAATTCTGAGTTCATTTCATGAATCCTGCGCTTCCCCTATAAGAGTTCGACCTACCATTATAGGAAAACGTGTTTTCGTGAAGAAGTCATGACAAACTAACACAAAATGGAGATTTCATTATAACTTGACATTCTGACTTCATTTCATGAAACCTGCGCTTCCCCTACAAGAGTTCGCCCTACCATAATAGGAAAACGTGTTTTCGTGAAGAAATCATGACAAACTAACACAAAATGAAGATTTCATTATAACTTGACATTCTGAGCTGATTTCATGAAACCTGCGCTTCCCCTATAAGAGTTCGACCTACCATTATAGGAAAACGTGTTTTCGTGAAGAAATCATGAGAAACTAACACAAAATGAAGATTTCATTATAACTTGACATTCTGAGCTGATTTCATGAAACCTGCGCTTCCCCTATAAGAGTTCGACCTACCATTATAGGAAAACGTGTTTTCGTGAAGAAATCATGAGAAACTAACACAAAATGAAGATTTCATTATAACTTGACATTCTGAGCTCATGTCATGAAACCTGCGCTTCCCCTATAAGAGTTCGACCTACCATTATAGGAAAACGTGTTTTCGTGAAGAAATCATGACAAACTAACACAAAATGAAGATTTCATTATAACTTGACATTCTGAGCTCATGTCATGAAACCTGCGCTTCCCCTATAAGAGTTCGACCTACCATTATAGGAAAACGTGTTTTCGTGAAGAAATCATGAGAAACTAACACAAAATGAAGATTTCATTATAACTTGACATTCTGAGCTGATTTTATTAAACCTGCGCTTCCCCTATAAGAGTTGGACCTACCATTATAGGAAAACGTGTTTTCGTGAAGAAATCATGACAAACTATCACAAAATGAAGATTTCATTATAACTTGACATTCTGAGTTGATTTCATGAAACCTGCGCTTCCCCTATAAGGGTTCGACCTACCATTATAGGAAAACGTGTTTTCGTGAAGAAATCATGACAAACTAACACAAAATGAAGATTTCATTATAACTTGACATTCTGAGCTCATTTCATGAAACCTGCGCTTCTCCTATAAGAGTTCGACCTACCATTATAGGAAAACGTGTTTTCGTGAAGAAATCATGACAAACTAACAAAAATGAAGATTTCATTATAACTTGACATTCTGAGTTCATTTCATGAAACCTGCGCTTCCCCTATAAGAGATCGACCTACCTTTATAGGAAAACGTGTTTTCGTGAAGGAATCATGACAAACTAACACAAAATGGAGATTTCATTATTACTTGAAATTCTGAGTTCATTTCATGAATCCTGCGCTTCCCCTATAAGAGTTCGACCTACCATTATAGGAAAACGTGTTTTCGTGAAGAAGTCATGACAAACTAACACAAAATGGAGATTTCATTATAACTTGACATTCTGACTTCATTTCATGAAACCTGCGCTTCCCCTACAAGAGTTCGCCCTACCATAATAGGAAAACGTGTTTTCGTGAAGAAATCATGACAAACTAACACAAAATGAAGATTTCATTATAACTTGACATTCTGAGCTGATTTCATGAAACCTGCGCTTCCCCTATAAGAGTTCGACCTACCATTATAGGAAAACGTGTTTTCGTGAAGAAATCATGAGAAACTAACACAAAATGAAGATTTCATTATAACTTGACATTCTGAGCTGATTTCATGAAACCTGCGCTTCCCCTATAAGAGTTCGACCTACCATTATAGGAAAACGTGTTTTCGTGAAGAAATCATGAGAAACTAACACAAAATGAAGATTTCATTATAACTTGACATTCTGAGCTCATGTCATGAAACCTGCGCTTCCCCTATAAGAGTTCGACCTACCATTATAGGAAAACGTGTTTTCGTGAAGAAATCATGACAAACTAACACAAAATGAAGATTTCATTATAACTTGACATTCTGAGCTCATGTCATGAAACCTGCGCTTCCCCTATAAGAGTTCGACCTACCATTATAGGAAAACGTGTTTTCGTGAAGAAATCATGAGAAACTAACACAAAATGAAGATTTCATTATAACTTGACATTCTGAGCTGATTTTATGAAACCTGCGCTTCCCCTATAAGAGTTGGACCTACCATTATAGGAAAACGTGTTTTCGTGAAGAAATCATGACAAACTATCACAAAATGAAGATTTCATTATAACTTGACATTCTGAGTTGATTTCATGAAACCTGCGCTTCCCCTATAAGGGTTCGACCTACCATTATAGGAAAACGTGTTTTCGTGAAGAAATCATGACAAACTAACACAAAATGAAGATTTCATTATAACTTGACATTCTGAGCTCATTTCATGAAACCTGCGCTTCTCCTATAAGAGTTCGACCTACCATTATAGGAAAACGTGTTTTCGTGAAGAAATCATGACAAACTAACAAAAATGAAGATTTCATTATAACTTGACATTCTGAGTTCATTTCATGAAACCTGCGCTTCCCCTATAAGAGTTCGACCTACCTTTATAGGAAAACGTGTATTCGTGAAGGAATCATGACAAACTAACACAAAATGGAGATTTCATTATTACTTGAAATTCTGAGTTCATTTCATGAATCCTGCGCTTCCCCTATAAGAGTTCGACCTACCATTATAGGAAAATGTGTTTTCGTGAAGAAGTCATGACAAACTAACACAAAATGGAGATTTCATTATAACTTGACATTCTGACTTCATTTCATGAAACCTGCGCTTCCCCTACAAGAGTTCGCCCTACCATAATAGGAAAACGTGTTTTCGTGAAGAAATCATGACAAACTAACACAAAATGAAGATTTCATTATAACTTGACATTCTGAGCTGATTTCATGAAACCTGCGCTTCCCCTATAAGAGTTCGACCTACCATTATAGGAAAACGTGTTTTCGTGAAGAAATCATGACAAACTAACACAAAATGAAGATTTCATTATAACTTGACATTCTGAGCTGATTTCATGAAACCTGCGCTTCCCCTATAAGAGTTCGACCTACCATTATAGGAAAACGTGTTTTCGTGAAGAAATCATGAGAAACTAACACAAAATGAAGATTTCATTATAACTTGACATTCTGAGCTCATGTCATGAAACCTGCGCTTCCCCTATAAGAGTTCGACCTACCATTATAGGAAAACGTGTTTTCGTGAAGAAATCATGACAAACTAACACAAAATGAAGATTTCATTATAACTTGACATTCTGAGCTCATGTCATGAAACCTGCGCTTCCCCTATAAGAGTTCGACCTACCATTATAGGAAAACGTGTTTTCGTGAAGAAATCATGAGAAACTAACACAAAATGAAGATTTCATTATAACTTGACATTCTGAGCTGATTTCATGAAACCTGCGCTTCCCCTATAAGAGTTGGACCTACCATTATAGGAAAACGTGTTTTCGTGAAGAAATCATGACAAACTATCACAAAATGAAGATTTCATTATAACTTGACATTCTGAGTTCATTTCATGAAACCTGCGCTTCCCCTATAGGAGTTCGACCTACCATTATAGGAAAACGTGTTTTCGTGAAGAAATCATGACAAACTAACACAAAATGAAGATTTCATTATAACTTGACATTCTGAGTTGATTTCATGAAACCTGCGCTTCCCCTATAAGAGTTCGACCTACCATTATAGGAAAACGTGTTTTCGTGAAGAAATCATGAGAAACTAACACAAAATGAAGATTTCATTATAACTTGACATTCTGAGTTGATTTCATGAAACCTGCGCTTCCCCTATAAGGGTTCGACCTACCATTATAGGAAAACGTGTTTTCGTGAAGAAATCATGACAAACTAACACAAAATGAAGATTTCATTATAACTTGACATTCTGAGCTCATTTCATGAAACCTGCGCTTCTCCTATAAGAGTTCGACCTACCATTATAGGAAAACGTGTTTTCGTGAAGAAATCATGACAAACTAACAAAAATGAAGATTTCATTATAACTTGACATTCTGAGTTCATTTCATGAAACCTGCGCTTCCCCTATAAGAGTTCGACCTACCTTTATAGGAAAACGTGTTTTCGTGAAGGAATCATGACAAACTAACACAAAATGGAGATTTCATTATTACTTGAAATTCTGAGTTCATTTCATGAATCCTGCGCTTCCCCTATAAGAGTTCGACCTACCATTATAGGAAAACGTGTTTTCGTGAAGAAGTCATGACAAACTAACACAAAATGGAGATTTCATTATAACTTGACATTCTGACTTCATTTCATGAAACCTGCGCTTCCCCTACAAGAGTTCGCCCTACCATAATAGGAAAACGTGTTTTCGTGAAGAAATCATGACAAACTAACACAAAATGAAGATTTCATTATAACTTGACATTCTGAGCTGATTTCATGAAACCTGCGCTTCCCCTATAAGAGTTCGACCTACCATTATAGGAAAACATGATTTCGTGAAGAAATCATGAGAAACTAACACAAAATGAAGATTTCATTATAACTTGACATTCTGAGCTGATTTCATGAAACCTGCGCTTCCCCTACAAGAGTTCGACCTACCATTATAGGAAAACGTGTTTTCGTGAAGAAATCATGACAAACTAACACAAAATGAAGATTTCATTATAACTTGACATTCTGAGCTCATGTCATGAAACTTGCGCTTCCCCTATAAGAGTTCGACCTACCATTATAGGAAAACGTGTTTTCGTGAAGAAATCATGACAAACTAACACAAAATGAAGATTTCATTATAACTTGACATTCTGAGCTCATGTCATGAAACCTACGCTTCCCCTATAAGAGTTCGACCTACCATTATAGGAAATCGTGTTTACGTGAAGAAATCATGACAAACTAACACAAAATGAAGATTTCATTATAAATTGACATTCTGAGTTGATTTCATGAAACCTGCGCTTCCCCTATAAGAGTTCGACCTACCATTATAGGAAAACATGTTTTCGTGAAGAAATCATGACAAACTAACACAAAATGAAGATTTCATTATAACTTGACATTCTGAGCTGATTTCATGAAACCTGCGCTTCCCCTATAAGAGTTCGACCTACCATTATAGGAAAACGTGTTTTCGTGAAGAAATCATGAGAAACTAACACAAAATGAAGATTTCATTATAACTTGACATTCTGAGTTCATTTCATGAAACCTGCGCTTCCCCTATAAGAGTTCGACCTACCTTTATAGGAAAACGTGTTTTCGTGAAGGAATCATGACAAACTAACACAAAATGGAGATTTCATTATTACTTGAAATTCTGAGTTCATTTCATGAATCCTGCGCTTCCCCTATAAGAGTTCGACCTACCATTATAGGAAAACGTGTTTTCGTGAAGAAGTCATGACAAACTAACACAAAATGGAGATTTCATTATAACTTGACATTCTGAGTTGATTTCATGAAACCTGCGCTTCCCCTACAAGAGTTCGACCTACCATTATAGGAAAACGTGTTTTCGTGAAGAAATCATGACAAACTAACACAAAATGAAGATTTCATTATAACTTGACATTCTGAGCTCATGTCATGAAACCTGCGCTTCCCCTATAAGAGTTCGACCTACCATTATAGGAAAACGTGTTTTCGTGAAGAAATCATGAGAAACTAACACAAAATGAAGATTTCATTATAACTTGACATTCTGAGCTGATTTCATGAAACCTGCGCTTCCCCTATAAGAGTTCGACCTACCATTATAGGAAAACGTGTTTTCGTGAAGAAATCATGACAAACTATCACAAAATGAAGATTTCATTATAACTTGACATTCTGAGTTCATTTCATGAAACCTGCGCTTCCCCTATAGGAGTTCGACCTACCATTATAGGAAAACGTGTTTTCGTGAAGAAGTCATGACAAACTAACACAAAATGGAGATTTCATTATAACTTGACATTCTGAGCTGATTTCATGAAACCTGCGCTTCCCCTATAAGAGTTTGACCTACCATTATAGGAAAACGTGTTTTCGTGAAGAAATCATGAGAAACTAACACAAAATGAAGATTTCATTATAACTTGACATTCTGAGCTCATGTCATGAAACCTGCGCTTCCCCTATAAGAGTTCGACCTACCATTATAGGAAAACGTGTTTTCGTGAAGAAATCATGACAAACTAACACAAAATGAAGATTTCATTATAACTTGACATTCTGAGCTCATGTCATGAAACCTGCGCTTCCCCTATAAGAGTTCGACCTACCATTATAGGAAATTGTGTTTACGTGAAGAAATCATGACAAACTAACACAAAATGGAGATTTCATTATAACTTGACATTCTGAGCTGATTTCATGAAACCTGCGCTTCCCCTATAAGAGTTCGACCTACCATTATAGGAAAACGTGTTTTCGTGAAGAAATCATGAGAAACTAACACAAAATGAAGATTTCATTATAACTTGACATTCTGAGTTGATTTCATGAAACCTGCGCTTCCCCTACAAGAGTTCGACCTACCATTATAGGAAAACGTGTTTTCGTGAAGAAATCATGACAAACTAACACAAAATGAAGATTTCATTATAACTTGACATTCTGAGCTCATGTCATGAAACCTGCGCTTCCCCTATAAGAGTTCGACCTACCATTATAGGAAAACGTGTTTTCGTGAAGAAATCATGAGAAACTAACACAAAATGAAGATTTCATTATAACTTTACATTCTGAGCTGATTTCATGAAACCTGCGCTTCCCCTATAAGAGTTCGACCTACCATTATAGGAAAACGTGTTTTCGTGAAGAAATCATGACAAACTAACACAAAATGAAGATTTCATTATAACTTGACATTCTGAGCTGATTTCATGAAACCTGCGCTTCCCCTATAAGAGTTCGACCTACCATTATAGGAAAACGTGTTTTCGTGAAGAAATCATGAGAAACTAACACAAAATGAAGATTTCATTATAACTTCACATTCTGAGCTCATGTCATGAAACCTGCGCTTCCCCTATAAGAGTTCGACCTACCATTATAGGAAAACGTGTTTTCGTGAAGAAATCATGACAAACTAACACAAAATGAAGATTTCATTATAACTTGACATTCTGAGCTCATGTCATGAAACCTGCGCTTCCCCTATAAGAGTTCGACCTACCATTATAGGAAAACGTGTTTTCGTGAAGAAATCATGAGAAACTAACACAAAATGAAGATTTCATTATAACTTTACATTCTGAGCTGATTTCATGAAACCTGCGCTTCCCCTATAAGAGTTCGACCTACCATTATAGGAAAACGTGTTTTCGTGAAGAAATCATGACAAACTAACACAAAATGAAGATTTCATTATAACTTGACATTCTGAGCTGATTTCATGAAACCTGCGCTTCCCCTATAAGAGTTCGACCTACCATTATAGGAAAACGTGTTTTCGTGAAGAAATCATGAGAAACTAACACAAAATGAAGATTTCATTATAACTTCACATTCTGAGCTCATGTCATGAAACCTGCGCTTCCCCTATAAGAGTTCGACCTACCATTATAGGAAAACGTGTTTTCGTGAAGAAATCATGACAAACTAACACAAAATGAAGATTTCATTATAACTTGACATTCTGAGCTCATGTCATGAAACCTGCGCTTCCCCTATAAGAGTTCGACCTACCATTATAGGAAAACGTGTTTTCGTGAAGAAATCATGAGAAACTAACACAAAATGAAGATTTCATTATAACTTGACATTCTGAGTTGATTTCATGAAACCTGCGCTTCCCCTACAAGAGTTCGACCTACCATTATAGGAAAACGTGTTTTCGTGAAGAAATCATGACAAACTAACACAAAATGAAGATTTCATTATAACTTGACATTCTGAGCTCATGTCATGAAACCTGCGCTTCCCCTATAAGAGTTCGACCTACCATTATAGGAAAACGTGTTTTCGTGAAGAAATCATGAGAAACTAACACAAAATGAAGATTTCATTATAACTTTACATTCTGAGCTGATTTCATGAAACCTGCGCTTCCCCTACAAGAGTTCGACCTACCATTATAGGAAAACGTGTTTTCGTGAAGAAATCATGACAAACTAACACAAAATGAAGATTTCATTATAACTTGACATTCTGAGCTGATTTCATGAAACCTGCGCTTCCCCTATAAGAGTTCGACCTACCATTATAGGAAAACGTGTTTTCGTGAAGAAATCATGAGAAACTAACACAAAATGAAGATTTCATTATAACTTCACATTCTGAGTTGATTTCATGAAACCTGCGCTTCCCCTATAAGAGTTCGACCTACCATTATAGGAAAACGTGTTTTCGTGAAGAAATCATGACAAACTATCACAAAATGAAGATTTCATTATAACTTGACATTCTGAGTTGATTTCATGAAACCTGCGCTTCCCCTATAAGAGTTCGACCTACCATTATAGGAAAACGTGTTTTCGTGAAGAAATCATGAGAAACTAACACAAAATGAAGATTTCATTATAACTTGACATTCTGAGTTGATTTCATGAAACCTGCGCTTCCCCTATAAGAGTTCGACCTACCATTATAGGAAAACGTGTTTTCGTGAAGAAATCATGACAAACTAACAAAAATGAAGATTTCATTATAACTTGACATTCTGAGTTCATTTCATGAAACCTGCGCTTCCCCTATAAGAGTTCGACCTACCATTATAGGAAAACGTGTTTTCGTGAAGAAATCATGACAAACTAACACAAAATGAAGATTTCATTATAACTTGACATTCTGAGCTCATGTCATGAAACCTGCGCTTCCCCTATAAGAGTTCGACCTACCATTATAGGAAAACGTGTTTTCGTGAAGAAATCATGACAAACTAACACAAAATGAAGATTTCATTATAACTTGACATTCTGAGCTGATTTCATGAAACCTGCGCTTCCCCTATAAGAGTTCGACCTACCATTATAGGAAAACATGTTTTCGTGAAGAAATCATGAGAAACTAACACAAAATGAAGATTTCATTATAACTTGACATTCTGAGCTGATTTCATGAAACCTGCGCTTCCCCTATAAGAGTTCGACCTACCATTATAGGAAAACGTGTTTTCGTGAAGAAATCATGACAAACTATCACAAAATGAAGATTTCATTATAACTTGACATTCTGAGTTCATTTCATGAAACCTGCGCTTCCCCTATAAGAGTTCGACCTACCATTATAGGAAAACGTGTTTTCGTGAAGAAATCATGAGAAACTAACACAAAATGAAGATTTCATTATAACTTGACATTCTGAGTTGATTTCATGAAACCTGCGCTTCCCCTATAAGAGCTCGACCTACCATTATAGGAAAACGTGTTTTCGTGAAGAAATCATGACAAACTAACACAAAATGAAGATTTCATTATAACTTGACATTCTGAGCTCATGTCATGAAACCTGCGCTTCCCCTATAAGAGTTCGACCTACCATTATTGGAAAACGTGTTTTCGTGAAGAAATCATGAGAAACTAACACAAAATGAAGATTTCATTATAACTTGACATTCTGAGCTGATTTCATGAAACCTGCGCTTCCCCTATAAGAGTTCGACCTACCATTATAGGAAAACGTGTTTTCGTGAAGAAATCATGACAAACTATCACAAAATGAAGATTTCATTATAACTTGACATTCTGAGTTCATTTCATGAAACCTGCGCTTCCCCTATAAGAGTTCGACCTACCATTATAGGAAAACGTGTTTTCGTGAAGAAATCATGAGAAACTAACACAAAATGAAGATTTCATTATAACTTGACATTCTGAGTTGATTTCATGAAACCTGCGCTTCCCCTACAAGAGTGCGACCTACCATTATAGGAAAACGTGTTTTCGTGAAGAAATCATGACAAACTAACACAAAATGAAGATTTCATTATAACTTGACATTCTGAGCTCATGTCATGAAACCTGCGCTTCCCCTATAAGAGTTCGACCTACCATTATAGGAAAACGTGTTTTCGTGAAGAAATCATGACAAACTAACACAAAATGAAGATTTCATTATAACTTGACATTCTGAGCTGATTTCATGAAACCTGCGCTTCCCCTATAAGAGTTCGACCTACCATTATAGGAAAACATGTTTTCGTGAAGAAATCATGAGAAACTAACACAAAATGAAGATTTCATTATAACTTGACATTCTGAGCTGATTTCATGAAACCTGCGCTTCCCCTATAAGAGTTCGACCTACCATTATAGGAAAACGTGATTTCGTGAAGAAATCATGACAAACTATCACAAAATGAAGATTTCATTATAACTTGACATTCTGAGTTCATTTCATGAAACCTGCGCTTCCCCTCTAAGAGTTCGACCTACCATTATAGGAAAACGTGTTTTCGTGAAGAAATCATGACAAACTAACACAAAATGAAGATTTCATTATAACTTGACATTCTGAGTTGATTTCATGAAACCTGCGCTTCCCCTACAAGAGTTCGACCTACCATTATAGGAAAACGTGTTTTCGTGAAGAAATCATGACAAACTAACACAAAATGAAGATTTCATTATAACTTGACATTCTGAGCTGATTTCATGAAACCTGCGCTTCCCCTATAAGAGTTCGACCTACCATTATAGGAAAACGTGTTTTCGTGAAGAAATCATGACAAACTATCACAAAATGAAGATTTCATTATAACTTGACATTCTGAGTTCATTTCATGAAACCTGCGCTTCCCCTATAGGAGTTCGACCTACCATTATAGGAAAACGTGTTTTCGTGAAGAAATCATGACAAACTATCACAAAATGGAGATTTCATTATAACTTGACATTCTGACTTCATTTCATGAAACCTGCGCTTCCCCTACAAGAGTTCGCCCTACCATAATAGGAAAACGTGTTTTCGTGAAGAAATCATGACAAACTAACACAAAATGAAGATTTCATTATAACTTGACATTCTGAGCTGATTTCATGAAACCTGCGCTTCCCCTATAAGAGTTCAACCTACCATTATAGGAAAACGTGTTTTCGTGAAGAAATCATGAGAAACTAACACAAAATGAAGATTTCATTATAACTTGACATTCTGAGCTGATTTCATGAAACCTGCGCTTCCCCTATAAGAGTTCGACCTACCATTATGGGAAAACGTGTTTTCGTGAAGAAATCATGACAAACTCACACAAAATGAAGATTTCATTATAACTTGACATTCTGAGTTGATTTCATGAAACCTGCGCTTCCCCTATAAGAGTTCGACCTACCATTATAGGAAAACGTGTTTTCGTGAAGAAATCATGACAAACTAACACAAAATGAAGATTTCATTATAACTTGACATTCTGAGTTGATTTCATGAAACCTGCGCTTCCCCTATAAGAGTTCGACCTACCATTATAGGAAAACGTGTTTTCGTGAAGAAATCATGAGAAACTAACACAAAATGAAGATTTCATTATAACTTGACATTCTGAGTTGATTTCATGAAACCTGCGCTTCCCCTACAAGAGTTCGACCTACGATTATAGGAAAACGTGTTTTCGTGAAGAAATCATGAGAAACTAACACAAAATGAAGATTTCATTATAACTTGACATTCTGAGCTCATTTCATGAAACCTGCGCTTCCCCTATAAGAGTTCGACCTACCATTATAGGAAAACGTGTTTTCGTGAAGAAATCATGAGAAAGTAACACAAAATGAAGATTTCATTATAACTTGACATTCTGAGCTCATGTCATGAAACCTGCGCTTCCCCTATAAGAGTTCGACCTACCATTATAGGAAAACGTGTTTTCGTGAAGAAATCATGACAAACTAAAACAAAATGAAGATTTCATTATAACTTGACATTCTGAGCTCATGTCATGAAACCTGCGCTTCCCCTATAAGAGTTCGACCTACCATTATAGGAAAACGTGTTTTCGTGAAGAAATCATGACAAACTAACACAAAATGAAGATTTCATTATAACTTGACATTCTGAGCTCATGTCCTGAAACCTGCGCTTCCCCTATAAGAGTTCGACCTACCATTATAGGAAAACGTGTTTTCGTGAAGAAATCATGACAAACTAACACAAAATGAAGATTTCATTATAACTTGACATTCTGAGCTCATGTCATGAAACCTGCGCTTCCCCTATAAGAGTTCGACCTACCATTATAGGAAATTGTGTTTACGTGAAGAAATCATGACAAACTAACACAAAATGGAGATTTCATTATAACTTGACATTCTGACTTCATTTCATGAAACCTGCGCTTCCCCTACAAGAGTTCGCCCTACCATAATAGGAAAACGTGTTTTCGTGAAGAAATCATGACAAACTAACACAAAATGAAGATTTCATTATAACTTGACATTCTGAGCTGATTTCATGAAACCTGCGCTTCCCCTATAAGAGTTCGACCTACCATTATAGGAAAACGTGTTTTCGTGAGGAAATCATGAGAAACTAACACAAAATGAAGATTTCATTATAACTTGACATTCTGAGCTGATTTCATGAAACCTGCGCTTCCCCTATAAGAGTTCGACCTACCATTATAGGAAAACGTGTTTTCGTGAAGAAATCATGACAAACTAACACAAAATGAAGATTTCATTATAACTTGACATTCTGAGTTCATTTCATGAAACCTGCGCTTCCCCTATAAGAGTTCGACCTACCATTATAGGAAAACGTGTTTTCGTGAAGAAATCATGACAAACTAACACAAAATGAAGATTTCATTATAACTTGACATTCTGAGCTCATGTCATGAAACCTGCGCTTCCCCTATAAGAGTTCGACCTACCATTATAGGAAAACGTGTTTTCGTGAAGAAATCATGACAAACTAACACAAAATGAAGATTTCATTATAACTTGACATTCTGAGCTCATGTCATGAAACCTGCGCTTCCCCTATAAGAGTTCGACCTACCATTATAGGAAAACGTGTTTTCGTGAAGAAATCATGACAAACTAACACAAAATGAAGATTTCATTATAACTTGACATTCTGAGTTCATTTCATGAAACCTGCGCTTCCCCTATAAGAGTTCGACCTACCTTTATAGGAAAATGTGTTTTCGTGAAGGAATCATGACAAACTAACACAAAATGGAGATTTCATTATTACTTGAAATTCTGAGTTCATTTCATGAATCCTGCGCTTCCCCTATAAGAGTTCGACCTACCATTATAGGAAATTGTGTTTACGTGAAGAAGTCATGACAAACTAACACAAAATGGAGATTTCATTATAACTTGACATTCTGACTTCATTTCATGAAACCTGCGCTTCCCCTACAAGAGTTCGCCCTACCATAATAGGAAAACGTGTTTTCGTGAAGAAATCATGACAAACTAACACAAAGTGAAGATTTCATTATAACTTGACATTCTGAGCTGATTTCATGAAACCTGCGCTTCCCCTATAAGAGTTCGACCTACCATTATAGGAAAACGTGTTTTCGTGAAGAAATCATGACAAACTAACACAAAATGAAGATTTCATTATAACTTGACATTCTGAGTTCATTTCATGAAACCTGCGCTTCCCCTATAAGAGTTCGACCTACCATTATAGGAAAACGTGTTTTCGTGAAGAAATCATGAGAAACTAACACAAAATGAAGATTTCATTATAACTTGACATTCTGAGTTGATTTCATGAAACCTGCGCTTCCCCTACAAGAGTTCGACCTACGATTATAGGAAAACGTGTTTTCGTGAAGAAATCATGAGAAACTAACACAAAATGAAGATTTCATTATAACTTGACATTCTGAGCTCATTTCATGAAACCTGCGCTTCCCCTATAAGAGTTCGACCTACCATTATAGGAAAACGTGTTTTCGTGAAGAAATCATGAGAAAGTAACACAAAATGAAGATTTCATTATAACTTGACATTCTGAGCTCATGTCATGAAACCTGCGCTTCCCCTATAAGAGTTCGACCTACCATTATAGGAAAACGTGTTTTCGTGAAGAAATCATGACAAACTAAAACAAAATGAAGATTTCATTATAACTTGACATTCTGAGCTCATGTCATGAAACCTGCGCTTCCCCTATAAGAGTTCGACCTACCATTATAGGAAAACGTGTTTTCGTGAAGAAATCATGACAAACTAACACAAAATGAAGATTTCATTATAACTTGACATTCTGAGCTCATGTCCTGAAACCTGCGCTTCCCCTATAAGAGTTCGACCTACCATTATAGGAAAACGTGTTTTCGTGAAGAAATCATGACAAACTAACACAAAATGAAGATTTCATTATTACTTGACATTCTGAGCTCATGTCATGAAACCTGCGCTTCCCCTATAAGAGTTCGACCTACCATTATAGGAAATTGTGTTTACGTGAAGAAATCATGACAAACTAACACAAAATGGAGATTTCATTATAACTTGACATTCTGACTTCATTTCATGAAACCTGCGCTTCCCCTACAAGAGTTCGCCCTACCATAATAGGAAAACGTGTTTTCGTGAAGAAATCATGACAAACTAACACAAAATGAAGATTTCATTATAACTTGACATTCTGAGCTGATTTCATGAAACCTGCGCTTCCCCTATAAGAGTTCGACCTACCATTATAGGAAAACGTGTTTTCGTGAAGAAATCATGAGAAACTAACACAAAATGAAGATTTCATTATAACTTGACATTCTGAGCTGATTTCATGAAACCTGCGCTTCCCCTATAAGAGTTCGACCTACCATTATAGGAAAACGTGTTTTCGTGAAGAAATCATGACAAACTAACACAAAATGAAGATTTCATTATAACTTGACATTCTGAGTTCATTTCATGAAACCTGCGCTTCCCCTATAAGAGTTCGACCTACCATTATAGGAAAACGTGTTTTCGTGAAGAAATCATGACAAACTAACACAAAATGAAGATTTCATTATAACTTGACATTCTGAGCTCATGTCATGAAACCTGCGCTTCCCCTATAAGAGTTCGACCTACCATTATAGGAAAACGTGTTTTCGTGAAGAAATCATGACAAACTAACACAAAATGAAGATTTCATTATAA